>NC_056743.1:1555939668-1556032168 GCF_019279795.1 Protopterus annectens
GATCCTCCTTTTTCAAGGCAGTCTCGTGTCAAAATGTTCTTGCAAGGGGTTTTGCATAAGAGCTCTCCAACTAATACTTGCTCCATTTGAATCAACTTATCTGGTTGACTTGAGGTTCATAACATGGAAAACAGTTTTATTGATTGCTGTGACCTCTGCAAAAAAGACATCGGAGTTGCAAGCTCTATGAGTCTACCCTACCTCATTTTCCACAAGGACAGGGTTTCTTTGAGAACTAATAATTTTTTTTTTTTTAATACCTGAAGTACTATCCGAGTTTACTTTTTAAGTCAAACTGTCCATCTCCTTGCTTTCTTTCCCGAACCTAAAAATGAGTGAGAGAGGATATTCCATATCTTGGATGTCCACAGACAACTTGGGTACTGTCTTGACAGAACTAAATCTTTCAGATCTGTGGAACAAATTTTTCATGTATTGTGAAGGTAAGAATGAGGAACATCTGGTGTCAACTGTATTAAGGACCTTGGCTTCTTCTATGGCTTCTTGGAAAGAGTTGTATTCTAGAAGGATTCTGGAAGCTGCTACTTGCTCATCTCTATGTACTTTTATAAAGCACTATAAGCTGGCTTCCTTCTCTAGGTCTAGGTTATGCTTTGCTAGATCATTCTCCAGGGGCTCCTGGACTCTTCTCTTTCCATCTGCTAAATATAGTTAGTAGTGGAAGTCTACCCATGTAGCTATGGCTACTGCAGCAGTGATAAATATGAAACACACATAGTACAGTTGTGTAAGATGAAGTTTCCATAACTGTAGATGTTCTAATGGGGGTCTATGTCATATTGTGGAAAGCACCAACTGTCGAACACCTTTTCGTCGAATCCTGTTTGTCGAAGTCTTCATCTGTCACTGAAAATCGTATTCCCCTACTGGCCTGTCTTACTGCCGCATTACATCTGCCCACTTGACAGCTTTCATTGGTATTATGGCTTTACCTTGTTGAAAGTTGTAAAGACCCACTTCTCAGTAAATACAAACAAAAAAGTAATATTAATAACCAAGCTTTTTCTGGGGGCAACGAAAGTGCTTGGCATATTTAATTTTTGCAAATATATTGAAATGTGTCCATGTCTAGATTTAGAGGTGAATTGTAAACTTGTCAGTCTGAATTGTTATAGATGCAAAAACAATCACCTTTAAAAAATTATTTCACATTCAACTTCTGGGTGAAATCATTTAGAGACATTATGGTATATACAATGTCAACTGCCTGCAGTGGCCCAAAACAATCTGTCTGTCTCATTCACTCACACACACATGCATTCTCTCTCACTTTTCAAGACTTGTACGAGGTCTTCTAGAAAGATTTTAAATTTTGGATTTGTTTAAAAAAAAAAAAAAAAAAAAAAAAAAAAGTTGTCATTGGTTCAGTTGCCCTGTGGTGGTCTTCCAATACCAGTTCATCTGTTGAAAGTGAAAGCTATGGTTTGGTTATTGAAGATGACACTGAAATGCATCTCCTTTACCTGATTTTGTTTTTGTTTCTTGCAGCATCCAAAAACCCTGACTTTCAACCTACTGCTCTCAGAAGGCCAGACAGGTTCTATAAAGTCCCTGCAAATGGTAGCTGCCTATACAAATGCCCTTTTGCAGACCCAACTATGATCTCTCTCCCGGTCTCCTCTCTCTCTATAATCCCTCTAAATTACTGTCCTCCACCAACCTTCTGTCCTCAGATAAGGCCAGTAAATTGGAGAAAATTGAGAAAAAAGTCTACATCTCTTCTACTCTGGGTTTTAGGGACATTAATTATCAGACACGCATGTATAAGTATGCTCTGGCCATAGGCCTGTAAATTGCTGACGGATCTCCCAAATTTTGCAGCCAAATCCAAGCACTCTTCTTTCTTGGCAGTTTCCTCCGAGATTACCCGACATTCCAAAAAATGCAGTTTTGACACAGCTGAGGTGTCTGCAAGATCAGCAGCATCTGGTTCTGTCCTCCCAGAGGTATTTTTTGCTGAGATTGCAGCCTTTGCCTGAGGATTTCAAGGCAACACTTATGGATGCACCACTGGACAATACCGCCCTGTTTGGTGCTAATGCTGTGGCCCTGTACAAATCCCTTCAAGAAAAAGGAAAAGAACTTCAGGAAATGGAACATATTTTTGTCTCCCCAATTCCTAAGTACCATAGGAGTTACCCTTCTACGCCTAATTTTGTAAGGAAAAAGACCTGTGCTCCTTCCAGACCACACAAGAAGGGTACACGCAGGCAGACTCCTCCTAGGTCTCAACTGTCATCTGCTCAAAAGACCCCCTTCCACTCTCTCATAAATCCCTCTTTCCCAGTGCCTTTCTCCTTTCCTTTCCAAATGGACAAGCATTACCACATGCAAATGTCCTGTCATCTGAAAACACTACTTCATGACTTGGAAAACCACTTCTCCCTTCATGGGGATCCCACAACCCCAATGGGACCAGCTTCACCTTTTCCCTCGTCATTCAAGACTTGCTATCACAAGGGAACATATAAGAGGTTCTCTCCTTGGAAAGAGGATTCTACTCCAGGATGTTTTTAGTTCCCAGAAAAGATGGTCTTTTGAGCTGGGACAAGTTTTAAAATTTATCTCCATCTGTTCCTTCAAGTTCCCAACTTCAGAATGCTCATCCTGCAAACTCTGTTTCCACTCTTATTTATTTATTTCAGTTTGATTACCGGGGAAGTCCACTGGGCTAATGGGCCCGTTTTCAATGGAGGCCCGGGGAGAAAAGCTCCAAAACAAACAAATCAATACATTTATATATACAGATTACAAAGTACATGCTAATCCATGTTCAAATTCTGAATTAGTGATAATTCCAGTAAACAAGTAAAGTCACAGTCACTCTAAGAAACAAGTATCAGGTGGTTGTAACAGAAGAAACACAACAGTTCCACTTTTGTTTTGAGAGAAAGGCAATACTTGTGGTGATACTTTTTTTTTTTTTTTGCTGTTCACTAAGCATAGTGCATTATAGACAGGAGAACAGGTGCAGAAAATATGGCTAGTCTGGGGCAAATGGAGTAGAAAGTTTAGGTATTAAAGGCAGAGGAGTGCAGTTGCAAATTCTGTTATGAAAGAGGTAGGAATGAAGCAGAGTTTTGAAGTTGTTTAGGTTGGTACTGGTCCTAAGTGACAAGGGCAGGGCATTCCATTTCTTAGCAAGTGTAAAGTATAAGAGAAGCTGGCCAGCAGGGCGTTGGGGTTTTTGAACTGTGATCAGGTTGTGTTGTGAAGATCTAAGTGGTCGAGAGGGGGTATAAGGGAGCAGATGATTTGTAAGGGCTGGGCAGTTTGAAGGGTATAGTAGTAGCTTGAAGGCTGTGGTGAGTTGGAGGAGGTTAAGTTGATTAGGAAGTTCGAGCCAGTTTAGGGTGAGAAGGGAGGAGCAGTGATGGGAAGAGGATTTTGCATTTGTGGCAAATCTGGCGATTTTTGTTGTAGCATAGCTCAACTTTGGATGTAAGAGAGGAGAGATTAGTTAGCAGGGGGACACCGTATAGGAGGGAGGGAAGGAAAGAGGAAGGTGGAAGCAAGGGTTAGTCTAGAGTGAGGAGAGAGGAAGTGGTTGTTTCTATACAATAGACGTAGTTTTATGTGAGTTTTTTTGATATTCAGTTGGATATGTGTATTACATTTTAGTTGATCGTGTATAGTGACACCAAGAAGTTTGGAGGAGGATACAATTTCGATAGAGGAGTTATTAAGGCTAGTGATTAGAAATGACTGTCGAGAGAGGAGGATTTAGAGGGAGAGAAAAGGAGTATCTTGGGAGAGTTGGTTTTGTAGCATCCACTTTTCAGTGGTAGAGAAGGCACTTTGGGTTAGGGCTTGGAGGTTTGTTAGGTTAGAGGCAGAGCAGATTAACGTTGAATCATCAGCGTATTGAACGATTTTAGTGTTTGGGATGGACTTGTAGAAGTCATTTATGAAGATATTAAATAGTGGACCGAGTATGGAACCTTGAGGTACTCCGGTAGGAGTAGGAAGAAAAGAGGAGGTAGCTTGGCCCCATTTCACTGCTTGAGATCTGTTAGAGGGGTAGCTGGAAAACCAGGAAAGGGATTGTGAGGAAAGGTTAAGATTTGATAAGTGGTTTAGGAGGTGTGTATGTGAGATGGTATCAAAAGCTTTGGATAAATCTAGATGGACAGTGGATACTATATTACCAGCATCACGGGCAGAGTTAACGGAGTGTAGGAAGGAGAGAAGGGCAGTGTTAGTACTATGTCCAGTGCGGAAGCTGTGTTGGGTAGGAGAGAGAAGCTGGTGCTTGGTGAGGAAAGGCAGGAGTTGTAGGTGGATACATTTTTCTAGGATTTTAGATATAGGGGAGAGAATGGCAATAGGGCGGAAGTTTGTGACTGAACAGTTTTTGCAACCTTTGTGGAGAGGTAGAATGTATGCAGAACGCTAAAGTTTAGGTACGTAAGATTCAAGTAAAGACCTGTTGATTAGGATGCTGGTGGGAAGAGCAACGGCGTCGTAGGCAATTTTTAGGAAGGCAGATGGGATGTTATCTGGGGCATTAGAGCAGGGCTTTAATTTAAGGAGGAGTTTTTTTATTTGGTTGATAGATACAGGTTTTAGTCTGAAAGGGGGTGGTCGAGAACTGTTTGAGGAAGATTGAGTAGAGGCAGGAGATATATGATTGTTGGGAAAAGTTTTAGTTGGCTCGGCAATGGAGGAGGTGAAGAAGGAGTTAGAGAGGCTATTTCAAGGTCGGTTTTGCTGGTATCTGGACAGGGGTTGTTTTTAGTACCAGGTCTGAGGAGAGAGTTGATGGAATTCCAGAATTGTTTGGGGTTTCTAGCATGGTTTTCTTGAAGTTGAATGTAATAAGATTTTTTGTCTTTAATGATTTGTTTCTTGCAAAGGTTTCTTAGCTGCTTGTATTTAAGGAGTGATTCAGGTTGTTTGTTGTAGGTTTTATCTCTAAGGAGCATTAACTTTTTAGTATCTTTGGTGAGCCAGGGGGAGGTTTTAGCTTTAAGTCTTATAGTTCTGGTAGGGGCTAGGGAGTTAAGGACAGTTAAGAATGTAGAATTGAAATGGAGGATGGCTTTGTCTAGTGGTAGATGTTTTAAAGGGTTCCAATTGATTTGTTTAAGTGAGTCAGAGAAGGAAGTGGGGTTGAAGTTTGAGAGGTTTTGAGTGTAGAGGTGGGAGTGGGGGGGGGGGAAGTAGCTCGTATGGCAAATGCAGGTAGGTAGTGGTCTAGAGGGTCTGAAGAGGTGTCTGATTTTATGACTTGTTTGGATGAGATACGAGAATCCAATCGAGTATGGAGCCTGGAGGATTGGCATTGGTAGGTCTGGTAATGGAGTTAATGAGTTGGGTGAAATTAAATAGGTTGATGGTGATTGAGGGATTTGGGTTTGAGATTTTGTTCCAGTCTATATTTACATCACTTAAAATAAAGGTTTCAATACTAATATTAGAGGAAGTCCAGGATAGGATGTCCTCCAGAGTATTAGTATTGTTGCCTGGCGGAATGTAAAGACAGATGATGCAGATACTTTTATGGTCGTTCATTTTTAGTATGCCGATTTACAAGTTCAGTGTTATTGAATGATGGGATAGGGTTTGGGTAGGGAGTAATGGACAGGAGGTTGGAGTAGATTAAAGCAACGCCTCCACCTCTTTTATTATGTTGGTCGGATCGTAGAGAATGGAATCCTGGGGGTAGGAATTCTGAGTCATGAATGTGAGGTTTTAGCCAGGTTTCAGTGATGGCTGCTGTATCAGGTGAGTTATGATAGAGCCAAGCATGGAAGTGGGATAGTTTATTTTTTAGGCTTTGAGCGTTGAAGGTAAGGAATTTGAGTTGTTTGCTAGAGCATTTTTTGTGGTGATTAGGGGAAATTGTGGGCTGAAAGGTGGGGCCTGGGTTGGGGTGGATGTCTCCTGCTAAGTGAATGGATATGGGAAGAGTAGGGTTCTGAATAGTTTAGTTTTATAATTGGAATGAGGTGGGTGGTGGAGATGTGGTTTGTATTTGAATGTGTTTTGAGGTTGGAAAAAGCTTAGTTTTTGTGAAGAGTAATGGGTAGGAAGGAATTAAAGAAGTGGATATGTTGTGGTAGTGAGCGATAGGGTGATGGGGAATAAATGGGGGAGGAATTAAGTGGATATGAGTATAGCAAGAGATGTGGTATAGGGGAAGGAAAAGGAAGCAAAATGGTAGAATGAGTTTGAGAGGAAGGGGTAGCATGATGGAGTAGATAGAAAGGTAAGTAGAGGTATTTGGGAGGTTGAACAACAAATTAGGGGGCGTGGTTTTGGATAGGAAGGGGAGGGCTTAGGAGCTTGGATTGGTTGGAGGAAAAAGGGGTGGGAGAGATGGGGCAGAATAAAGCTAGATGCAGTGGGGACGGGTGGAAATTGGGGGCAGGGTAGGGGAGAGGAGTGAGCCCGCAGGGTGAACGGAGCGGGTAGAGCCAGGAATGCAGGATGAGAGCAGAAAATCTGATTGAGAAGTATGGCAGGTAAGTACAGGGGACAGGGGATAAGCAGAGAGGGGAGAGCTGCAATGTATAAAAAGAAGTATAGGGGCACCCAAAAAAGGGAAGGTAAAGCTTTTAAGGTATATTGGAGAAAAGGGAACAACAAAATGTAAGTAGTAGAGGATAGTGGAGGGAGGGAGCCACCTTGTGGTCAGGTGCTATAGTGCACCCATATGTCCCCTAAGGCAGATCCCAAACAGGGCTAGGTCGAAGAAAGAAAGGGAACAGAGGGGAAATGAGAAAAGAAAAATAGTAAGTAAGTAGGCTGCTGGATTTCCTGGTAGGGGAGCTTACTGAACACCTAGTCGGCTTTTAAGTATCTATAGAAACACAGGGGTTTAGTAGCAAAAGTACGTACTTTCCTAACACCTTCTAGAGAAAGGCTTAGTTTCTAGTCCCAATACAAGGGTTGAAGCCTTGGAGTTTAGTATGCTGTAATTTGAGTGTAGGCTATCCAGCCAGGAATAGACGCAGGGGGTGGGCTTGCCTAGTTTCCTTAGAAAACAACATCAAGGATGCATACCTCCACATCCCCATCCCACCCTCTCCGCAGGAAATCCTTATGTTTTTCTGTTGCTTCCTGTCATTTTCAGTTCTGTTATTTGACCTTTGGACTCTCTGGCTCCAAAGACATTCACAAAGTGGTTCCTGTCATTGTCTTTTGCAGACTCCAGGTAATTGTCATCTACCCTTAACCTGGCCAAACCTGCTCATTCAAGCAGAACATCCAGCCACTTTGCAACAGAACCTTTGAACCACCATAGCTTTGCTCCTCAGCCTGGGATCCCCCTTCAACTACAGCAAGTCTCCCGTATCTGCTTCCCAGGAACACATTTTCTTAGGTTGCAGGTTAAGGACAGACCTTGAGGGCTTTCTGCCTTTGCAAAAGATGCAGTCCCTACAGAATTTCTTCCAACAGTTGCTTCCTCTGTCTTTTCTGACTACCAGGGAATTCCTCGGCATGCTAGGGTTCATGGCTTCAGTTGTACTGATGCTGCCGCTAGCCAGACTTCACATGTGAGTGGTACCTGAAAAAACTCTTGTCTCAGTATACTCTTCTTCTAGAGTTTGTCCTTCCACTTCTACCCTGCCTAAAAAAGGAATTGTTTTGGTGGATTCAACAAATTTCTCAGAATCCAAGACTCCCCCTTCAGCCACCTTATCCAGTTCGAGAAATGGTCACATATGCTTCAGGTATGGGGTGAGGAGCAACACTGGGGAACCTAAAGGTCCAAGGCCTGTGGTAGTCTCCCATAAGGAAGCAGCACATCAACATCAGAGAGAGATGAAGGATCTGATTCAGGCCCTTCAAGCTTTCAGGTAATCTCTTCTACCAGGTCTTTTGAAACTGTTCACAGACACCACCACAGTTCTCCTGTTATGTGAACAAACGGCGGGGGACATAAAGTATTATCTCCTCTGCAGATTAGCAATCCAAGCCTGAGAGGTTGCTCTTCAATGACAGCTGTTTTATATCCCCTCAGCTCAAATGTTCTGGAAGATGCACCGATCATACAAGCCCACGAATGGATGATCCACAGGGATGTATTTCTGGACGTTTTCAACCAGTGGGGGTACGCCTCAAGTAGATCTCTTTGCCTCCCCTGTGAAACAGACAACTTCCAAAGTTTGTGCCAGAGTCCCACACCGTCTTGCTTGGAAGGTGGACACCCTATCATTCTCATGTAAGGGGATGTTTCTCTATGCACCCCTTCCCGCCCCGTGATTCAGAAAGTCCTGCAGAAGATTCAGAAGGACAAACCATATATCTTGCTGGTGACCCCCTTTTATGGCCAAGACAGCATTGGGTTCACTCTTATGTAGTTAGCCAAGGGCAGTCAGCACAAGTTGCCTCAGAGTGGATCTACTCGCATAAGACGAGGAATCTCTTATTCACCCACATTTAGCAGCACTGAACTTGACTTTGTGGGTGACAGGCTTCTGATTCTTTTCAGGCACCTTTTCTCTGAGAATGTGCTGCTAGTCTTGCAGGCTGCCAAGAAACCTGATGCAAGGAGATCCTATTTGTCCAAGTGGAAAAGGTTCTTCATGTGGTATCTTAATAAGAGATTAGGTCCATTTTCAGTGGATATTCCCCTAGTACTTTCTTATTTGTGTGATGTGCTCAAAGCTGGACTGGCTTATTCTTCAGTTAAAGCCCGTTTATCAGCCATTTTTGAATGTCTGCCTTCACCCCCCCCCCTTAGCTTCCAGATTAGAGGTTAAGCTTTTCTTAAAAGGCGTCCTTCACATCAACTCCCCCAGGAAACAAGTTCCTCCTCCCTGGGGCCTAAAATTTGTTTTGGAAAAAGTGACAATGACTCCCTTTGAGCCTGCAGCCTCAGTTTCCCTAAAAATTTGCACCTGGAAAACTGTTTGTTTTATTGGTAGCCATCTCTTCTGCTAAGAAAGGTTCTGAACTCCAAGCTTTAATGGCTTCACAACACTTTCTGATTTTCCACAAGGATATGGTCTCTTCATACCAACCCTTCTTTTATGCCAAAAGTGATTTTAATGACTTGTCCCTAAACCAATCTATTCACCTACCCCTTTCTCCTCAGAACTCCAGTGGAAAGGGTGCTGCACACCTTGGATGTACACAGGCAACTCAGATTCTAATGGATTTGGTCTTTTTCAAGTGGAAAGTTTGAGCAGCTGTTTATTTCCTTTCACCCCAGGGTGCTGGGGAAAACCTGTTTCTAAACATACTATTTCATCTGGGATCTCTAGGGCAATTTCTATTTGCTATGTCTCTCTGGAAAACTTTCTTCCTCTGTTAAGGCCCATTCCAGTAGAGAGAGAGCTTCTTCTGGAGCCTTCTGTAAAGGTCTGGACACTGCTTCTATCCAGGAAGCAGCTACTTGGTCCTCTGTCTATGCATTTACTAAACACTACAAGCTGGACTCCTCTCCAGATCCAGAGCAGGATTTGCCAGGGCAATTCTGCATGGCCATGGAGACTTCATGTGCTCCTACCCTGCTTTCCCACTCATGAGCTAAGGTATTTTTACTCATGTTATGAATACTGCAACATGTCAGTAGAATGACATACAGTAGCTATGTAAAATATTACCATAATCGTAGATGTCCTTCTCTTCTATGTTGCAGTATTCTATCCCACCCTTCTTCCCCCTTGGTTCATGCTCTGCTTTGGATATTACCTAGCTGCCTCTTATCCTTGGACTGTGGTGTTCTGACGGGCATTCAGGTCTGAGTATGGTACGTGCAGATGTCACTTTTATGGCCAACGTTGGTTGTTCTATCTGCAGTACGTTGGTTGTTCTATCTGCAGTGTCGCATGTACCTAACAGTAGCTTGTCTTTCTTTGATATACTGGCTGGATGTTTGTCTCCCCTAGGCGGGGAATCCCTCATGTTATGAATACTGCAACATAGACATCTATGATTATGGTAAAATTTTACACAACTATTCTTTCTGATGAAATGGTCAGCACTACCTCTTGCATGGCCTGCTGTTCCTTTTCCATTGGTAGAACTATGACTAGATAAACTGTAGGATTTATGAACCTGAATATAATTGTTAAAATGTAATTTAAGAACAATGCACTTAAAGAAAATGTGAATAAGCTGTTCTGATTTCATGTAATTGATTGCATTCATTTAGACGTTAGAGTTGACCCTGAGGCTATTATGGATGAAAAGGAATTAAAGTGGTAGGTGGCCTTAATACACATACTGGCTTGGGGCTGTATGCCCACTTGAATTAGCTGCAATTTTGGATGAAAAGGAGTTGAAGTAGCAGAGATAGTCTTAGTACATGCTGGTTTGGGGCTGAATGACCACCTGAATTTTAAAAGCCATCTACAAACACCCCTTGGATTATCACTGTATTATTTAAAAAGGTCCGGCTGAATGTGTACTTTTGAAGTCTAATCATAGACAAAAACACTTATTTACGTATTTTGATTGAGAAATGTTGTGAGTTATGAGTGACTGATGTGCTGTTGCCACCTTTATAAATTCTGACCAGGGAACTCTTAATAGTTGTGACAACAAATGTTTAAATTGTTTTTTTTTTTTTTTTTTTTTTTTTTTAATGTTTGTTTCCAAGCACATCTGTGTGCCATTGGTCATGTCATGAATTCTTCCTTGGACATTGACTGCTCCAATCCCCCTGACAGCTGCCTTTCAGACGAGGACCCCTTTCATTGTCACCTAATGTGGGGAAATCTGAAGTGTAAACAGTTAAGGGGAAAATTGTGCAGAGAGATGACCAGTGTGTCCCAGTGCAGTGTTGTCCTAAAAGTGCCAGAGGGCTTTTTTGGATGCCATACTTGTTCCCCCAACCAGTTTTCCTTTGTGCATTATGTAAGCAAATACCTCTAGACAAATGTGATGTTCTTCATCTCACATTGCTGCAGTCCTTACATATGGGTAGTCCGCTGTCCTCGGTCGGCCCGAATACCAAAGTATTAGGCTGACGTCGGTCATGGCGCTCAGATCTGACATCAGAGCGTCAGGGTATAAAAGCGCATGACCGACGTCATATCCTCAGTCTTTTTTGCCGCATGGTCCGATGCAGAAGCAGCGTTTGCAAGTGCCGTTTGGCGTTCTGAAATTTTCGTATTCTGAGTTTCAGACCGAAACCAAGTTGGGCTAAGTACCCCGTTGGGGAATATTTTTGTTTTTTCTTGCCTCAGTTAATTCCGGATGTCAGAAAAAGTGAATAATTGTATTTCTTGTGGGAAACGGATACCGCATAGGGATTACCACTCTCTTTGTATTCCTTGTTTGGGTCCTGAGCACGACGTAGTCGGGTGTCGCTTTTGTGCTAGGTTTAATAAGCGCACCATTAAACGTAGGTTAGATTGCGCTAGGCTTGTCTTCGGTAAGCAGTGTAATTATAATATGCCGTCGGATCCTCCGATGCCCGCTACCGCGAAGAAGCGCAAAGACAAATCTTTAAAGTCCAGGCAGGATGAGTCGTCCGTTCCGGACGCCGGTTCTTTAGAAACTACGGTGGAATCTGTGGATCCAGCCGAGGTTTCAGTTGAGTCTCAGGGGGAGGCTTTGATTTTGCAAGATGTGGCCTCTCAGGAGTCAGGTCAGGCTGAGGGGGCCTCTCAGGTTGCTGTTCTCCCTTCCTTGCCTAAGGTGGTTAGGCCTTCTCCTTCTGTCTCTAAGGCTCCTTCCAAAGGCAGGCCTGGTTTGCCTTCCACAGGTGTCAGTCCTAGTTCTGCAGGTTCTGTGCCTAAAAAACACATGCTTAAAATGGCAGAAGATTTAATTTCTTTAATCAGAGGTTCTATGCCCCCTCCTGATAAGAGGCCTAGGGTGGAGCCAGAGGTGGAAAGTTTGGAGCAGGCTTCAGATTACTCAGAGTCTTCGGCTGAAGACATTCAGGATTTTCCTCCTTATTCTGATTCAGACGCAGAGGATTCCACTCCTTCTGCTTCTCCTCCAGAGGATTTTTCTTTTTCAGAAACCCTGCATTCTATGAGGGAACATTTTAAATGGGAAGGTCAGGATTTCTCAGATTCACGAAAGAGGCTTAGGGAATTTTTGTTTTTACCACAACATAGGCCCTTGGCTATACCTCCTGTTTTGGATGTTGTTCAAGACGTTTTCTCTGAGGCTTCCCTTAATCCAGACTCTCTGCCTCCTGCGCCAGTTAAGCCAGACAGGTATTACAAAGTTCCTGAGGCTCATAAATATCTGTATAAGAGTCCAAGGGCTGACCCAGAAACTATTAGCCAGGGACCTAAGGGTGTCAGGGCTTCTGTTGTAAAGAATCCAGTTCCTATAGATAAAGATGCTAGAGCTTTGGATAGATGGGGTAAGAAAGTGTATACCTCTTCCACTTTAGCAATGAGGGCTTTGAATTGCCAGTTTCATATGTTGAAGTATCAGAATTTTCTCCTTACTCAACTAAAATCTAAAGTGGATGCTTTGGCAGAGGGCATAGAGTGTAAAGAATTACAGGATTTGGTACATGCCTCTGAACAGGTGGGTAAGCATTCTTTGCAGTGTGGTTTCGATGCTTTACAGGCTTCTTCCAGGGTGGCTGCCACTGGTTCTGTTATTCGCAGGCACGCCTGGCTTAAGGATCAGAATTTGTCAGAGCATGTTAAAACTAGAATTTTGGATGCTCCTTTGCAGTCTGAAGTTTTGTTTGGTTCTCCTGTGGAGTCTGTCTTGAAGAAAATGGAAGACAAGGCTAAGTCTATGCAGACTGTTAAAGATTTTTTGCAGGTGCAGCCTCCTAAGTTTAGCAGGAATTGGCCTACTAAGGGATGGGCTTATCCTTCTTCTGATTTACAGTCTAGGGGTAGATCTAGACGTGGTAGGGGCAGAGCTCAGAGTTCTTTCAGGCCTAGAACATGGAGTTCACCTGCACAATCTACAGGTGAGGGCAGGGGCCAGTCCTTTCGTAAACAGGCCCAATGACCTGCATCTTCAGCTGCCAGATTCTTCCTGTCTGGCAGCTCCTTTGGGAGGAAAGTTGGCACTCTTCAAGCAAAATTGGCTTTTAATCACCCAGGACAAATGGGTGTTGGACATTATAGGCCGAGGCTACAAGTTTTATTTCCATACATTGCCTCCTTTCAAAGGCATGCCAGACGTTCCTCCTCAGCAAAGGGTAGAGGCACACAGGCAGATTTCTTTACTTCTTCAAATGGGGGCTATACAACAGGTCCCTGTGTCAGAAGTGGGCCTAGGATTTTATTCTCGCCTGTTTCTAGTACCAAAGAAAGGAAACACTTGGAGGCCAATTTTGGATTTATCTATCCTCAACACATACCTGGACATTCCAAAATTCAAAATGTTGACTTTGCAACAACTTCTACCTCTGTTGGGCAAAGATCACTGGATGGTAACTCTGGATCTCAAAGAGGCTTATCTTCATGTTCCTATCAGGCCCAGTTGCAGGAAATACCTGCGCTGGCTGGGACTTTACATTATCAGTTCTCTGCATCGCCCTTTGGCTTATCTACTGCGCCCAGGGTGTTCACAAAGGTTCTGGCTCCAGTGATAGCCTTCTTACGGTTAAGAGGAATACAAATTTATCCTTATTTGGACGATTGCCTGATTCTTGCTCAAGACAAGTACGAACTTCTTCATCATCTACAGTATGTGATGGCAGTGTTAAGGTGCCTAGGGTATTCTGTGAACGAAACAAAGTCCAGTCTAGTACCCTCTCAGGAAATGTGCTTTCTGGGTGTGAGACTGAATACAGCTTCCCAGATGGCCTTTTTGACTCCGGACAAGCAAAAGAACCTTACACTTTACTTCCATCAATTGTCTCTATGGTCCAGGCTGACTGCAAGGACAGTCCTTCAAGCCTTGGGGTTCATGGCATCTTGTATTCTGGTGCTTCCCAATGCCAAACTGCATATGAGGAAGCTACAATGGTATCTCAAAAATGTATGGACACAACACTGCCAAGATCTGGACACTGTCATTCAAATAATACCTTGCATTCAAAAGGAATTTTTGTGGTGGGCTCAGGAATGTCACCTAAACAAGGGACTGTCTGTGACCCGACCAGAGGAGAGTCCGATTTTAACGACAGATGCCTCGGACAAGGCTTGGGGAGCACACCTCAATGGAAAATGGGTTCAAGACACGTGGCCTGCCAGACTTCAACATTTACATGTCAACTTGAAGGAGATGTTAGCAGTCCAATTTGCATTGATGGCTTTCAAGGATTTACTTCACCCAGGGCAAGTGTTGATTCTAACAGACAACACAACTGTCATGTGGTACATCAACAAGCAAGGGGAACCCATTCATCCTCTTTGCAGGCAAGCAATGATTTTGTGGGAGACTGCTCTCAGTTTACACCTCAATCTTCAGGCAAGGTTTCTACCAGGAGCACAGAACTCCTTAGCAGATGTTTTGAGCAGACAGATAGTGGATCCCCACGAGTGGAAATTGGATCCTCATGTATTTCGAAAATTGACAGTGATATGGGGAACTCCAGACATAGATCTGTTCGCTTCTCCACTAAATTTCCATTTGCCAAAGTTTTGCACAAAAATGTTTCATCCCACAGCTTGGAAAGTGGATGCTCTATCATTCAGTTGGAGCAATCTTCACGTCTATGCCTTTCCGCCTCTGCCTCTCCTCCCCAAGGTACTCTTGAAGGTAAGACAAGACAAGCCCTCCATGATTCTAATAGCTCCAGATTGGCCTCGACAGCACTGGGTACCCTCTGCTGAGGAGTTTAGTACGGGAGCCTCCATGGCCTTTGCCTTCGATTCCGCACCTTTTGTCTCAGGAGGGCAATCATTTCCTCAATGTCAGGATTCAGTCCCTGCATCTAACAGCCTGGCATATTCGGTTCTAGAACCTGGAGGGTCGCAGCTTCCACAACAAGTTTTGAATGTTATTTTGGAGGCCAGAAGGCCTAGTACAAGGAAAGTTTATGCTGATAAATGGAGGAGATTTTTAATTTGGAGCAAAACAAAGAGCTTTGATGTTTCCAGGCCTGATTTAAGTGTTTCTCTTCAATATCTTACAGAATTATTAGACAAGGGTTTGTCTTTCTCCTCTATAAAAGTTCATGCTGCAGCCATTTCTGCTCACTATGACTGTGACCCTCCATTATTCTCTTATCCTTTGTTTAAGCAATTTTTTAGAGGGGCAAAGAACATCAGACCCCCACGTAGAGCTCCTACTCCTGCCTGGGATCTCAATTTTGTGTTGGAAAAACTTACTTTACCTCCTTTTGAACCTGCAGCTAATGCTGAGTTAAAGTTTTTGTCTTGGAAGACTGCTTTTTTGTTGGCCATTACGTCTGCTAGAAGGGTTTCTGAATTACAGGCTCTTATGGCAGTTGAACCCTTCCTAATTTTTCATAAGGATAGGGTATTTCTGCGTACTAATCCTACTTTTATGCCTAAAGTGGTTTCAAATGTGGCCTTGAACCAATCAATTCATTTGCCCACTTTTTATGCAGATCCCCAAAATAAAGGGGAGAAAATTTTGCACACTTTGGATATTCACAGGCAGTTGCGTTATTATTTGAGCAGGACTAAAGGGTTCAGACAGTCTCAGCAGTTGTTTGTTTCTTTTGCTTTAGGTTCTCAGGGGAAACCTGTTTCAAAACAAACTATTTCTAAGTGGATTGGCTTTTGTATTGCTTTTTATTATTCTCATCATGGTAAGGAGATTCCGGCTGGAATCAGACCTCACTCCACTAGGGCTACTGCCACTTCTACAGCTTTTTTAAGGGGAGTAGCTACTAAAGATATTTTGGAAGCAGCTACTTGGAGTTCAGTGCATACTTTTTCTAAACATTACCACCTTCCTCTTTATTCCAAATCTAGGGCCCGGACAAAACCGGAGTCTGAGTATCCGACGACATAGTATAGTTAAATGCTTTCCCAAAATAATGCTGGGTGAACTCCGCCCAACGCTTAATAGTGCGTTTGTTGAATGTAGCACAAAAGCGACAGACCGAGACGTCGTGGTCTGGGCCTAAACAAGGTATACAGAGGGAATGGAAATCCTTATGCGGTATTTGCTTCCCACAAGAAATACAATTATTAACTTTGTCTGACATCGGTCTGAGGCAAGAAAAAGTTTCTAACGGGTACTTAGGTGTTAAGAAGACTTCGGTGCCAAATTGTTCGTAATCTCAGGAGCTGGCCGACCGGCACTCGCAAACTGCTTCTGCTTGGGCACCGCGGCAAGAAAGACTGAAGAAAATGGTGTCGGCTGGTTCTTTTATACCCCTGTCGCACTGACGTCAGGGAAGAAGCGACGACAACCGACGCCGGACCTAGACTTTGGAATTCGGCCGACCGAGGACCCGCCTGACGGCAGGAGAACCCATCTGTTATGACTGCAGCTGTATCAGCACTCGAACATCTACATTTATGGTAGGTACAAAACTGTACTTTTTCCTTCCACTGTGTGGAGAGTGTAAAATAAGTACTTGAATGCTGCATTGTTATACTTCGTATCTGCAAACTACACCCTATTTTTTTTCTTGATTGTACCATCACACTCTGTCCTTGTTATGTTTAGTCCTTCTGTAAGTTTTACCAGCAGATGCTTGATTGTAACTGGGAATATAATGTTTTGTCAGTGCCATTATAGCTATGTCTTTATCTCCTCAGTTTTTAGAAAGAATTTTGCAAATATTGCTAAGCTGTCTTGTCTTTTCTATCTGGTTCCTAATCCTGGCATGTTGGGTTTGGAGGATTTCCTTATCCATGCATACAAGGCTTTTTTTTGTCCATGTATTATTTATCTTATGCTTTTTTTTTTTCTCCCCAGTCTCCCCCTAAACTTTTGTTCTCCTAGAAAATACTCTGTAATCTGCTTGGATTAATTTATTAATTTGATGGCATTCATTTAATAACTTTTTAATATTCTAATGCCTTGGATATGTTTTCTACATTTCTCCTAACCTTTATTGTCTTGCCGTTTGGTTCATTAAGCCATGCCAAAGGGTGTTTTGTAGTAGTAATCCGTGACTGGGCATGGGTAATGGATGGGTTACCCACAGCCAGTGTAGTTTGATCAAGAGAGCATTACCCAAATGATCAAACAAAAAGACAGCCATTAGTAAATGTTACCCACAGCCAGAAATGGATTATGTATACTGTACAGTGCTGTTAAGAAAAAAGTACTTTTTAAATATTGGTTTCGTATATCGAAACTTACTGGAGTAGTGTCTTCTGTCCATCTTGAAGAGGCTGGAGTCAGATTTATAATGTACTGTGCATGCAAGGGACATTTCAGTTCTAAAACTTGAATGGTACGTTAGCAAGTACACTTTCTGCTGTTTTTAATTTTTTATTTTTTCAGTTTAAGGGAGTTGGAAATAGACTTGTTCAGGTTAATGTTAGGATACTCAACCACTTCGGATATCCTTTTTGAGTGTATATTCATTTTTTATATAATGTTTGTACTTTTTATTTTGCTCTGAGGAGCAGTTTTATGGAAAAAGTATTTATTTTATTTTATGTGCTGGACTTGTTCTTTGGGGTGTAAGGCTGCATTTACTGTTTTACAGCAAATGAAGTTATTTGAACTTTGAGATTTTACAGTCTCTGACAAGAAAATCTACTTTAAATTGTTGTTGAACATTATTTTGTAGTAATTTGACATGTTTGAGTATGAAGTTTATTTTAAACACTCATTTGGCACATTGGCTGCTTTGGTGTTGGGACTTTGTGTGCTGGAAATCCTTTAACTTCTGTCAGTTGTAAAAGAATTCTGAACTCATTTCAAACTGTATTTTGTAACAATAGCGCAATTTGGCAGAGTTTAGTTGTGTAGGGACATATTAGAATCTTTAAGTGCTTATTGTAATACATTATCCAGTACTTTATTGGATCCTAACTCTGGTGGCCCCCCACCTTAAAAAAAAAAAAAAAAAAAAAAAAAAGTCTCACCCTTTGGTTAGTGATTATGTCTGGTCTGCTGCTCGGCCCGCAGATCACTTACCTTTTGCCCTGTATCCTTGTAGTGTAGCTATGCTGTCCACTATGAAATGGGGTTTAGACACGTCCTTTGGGGCTGTTCAGTACCTGGTGCAGGAATAGTCTAGGTTAAAAGACCCCTTGTCATGCATTAAATATCTTGGAACCGAGTATCTAGTAGTGAAGCTTACAATAACAAGAAACGGAAGCTTAATCATACCGCTGGTAGTCAGCTTATAGCTGTTTATAAGACTTATTTATTTTATTTATTTAAATTTGTTGACCGGGAGTGTCCGACTGGACGTAGGTCCATTTTCAGCGGAGGCCCGGGGAGAAAAGCTCCACAGTAAAATAAACAGACAGTAGTTGCATTGGATTACATAGCGATTTAACAATTTAACATGGCAATTACTTACAACATATTTACAGATGAAGAACAAAGTACATCAGTAGACAACTAGAATCTTTATCTGTGAAGTACATAACAGACATTAACAAATGTTACAATGAGAAGTTCCTGCTGTATAATAAGTACTAGGCTTATGGGTATCTGAGCTTGCTATAATCAAGGTAGTTAGTGGAGTGGAAAGAAAGGTAGTGGTTGGATGGGGTGGATGATATTAGAGTGGGAGTTGCAAGGGCATAGCCAGCATGTTTTTAGGTGCGCTTTTAGTAAAGTTTTGAAGT
The DNA here is from genome assembly GCF_019279795.1 of Protopterus annectens. Classification (NCBI taxonomy): domain Eukaryota; kingdom Metazoa; phylum Chordata; order Ceratodontiformes; family Protopteridae; genus Protopterus; species Protopterus annectens. Next base: position 1,555,958,259 of record NC_056743.1, read on the forward strand.
GGGTGCATGATGGTATGGAGGTAATTGTGGGTGGGAGTGAGTTCCATAATTTGGCTATGACGCAAGAGAATAATGCTTCACCAGCAGAGTTATTGGCTTTAGTGATCTGCAAGTGATTTTTGTTGCTGGATCTTAGTGGTCTGGTGGCGCGATAGGGTTGGACTAGATTCTGGAGGGATGGGACATTTAGTTGGATGGTTTACTAGTTTGTGGGCGAGTGAGAGTTGATACCACTGAAGGAGGTGAGGGAGTTCAAGCCAGCCCAGTTCAGCAATTGAGAGACAGTGGCGACTACGGTAGGATGCCCCTGTGGTGAATTTGGCGATTTTGTTGTAGCAGGTCTCTAGCTTGTTTAGATCACATTGCCTTAGGTTGGTATATATTGGAGAGGCATAAAGTAGGGTGGAGATAAGGTGGGAATTTGCTATTGAAATCTTTGCTGCTTTGGTGAGAAATTGCTTATTTCTGTATAATGCTCCTAGTTTTTTTGTGGACTTCTTTTTTTATGGTCATGGATATGTGAATGTCAAATTTTAGTTTGTCTATTTCCACTCCTAGCAATTTGGTGTGTTCAGTTGGGTATATAGTGGTGTTGTCTTTTGCTGTGATGTTAAAGTGAGAGTTGTTTTGAGTATGTTTGGTGGGTTGGAAGATGAGTAGTTTAGTTTTGTTTGGGTTGAGTATTAATTGGGCATCGGATAACCATGTTTCAACAGAGGAAAAGGCTTCCTGTGTGACTTTTTGCAGTTTGGGTAGGGACTGGACTGGGCTGAGCAGATGATGGTAGAGTCATCTGCGTATTGTAAGAGTCTGCCATGTTTGGTGACAGAAGCTAGATTATTGGTGTAAACAGAGAAGAGTAGAGGTCCAAGGATGGATCCTTGGGGAACCCCTATGGAGACAGGTAGTTGGTGAGATATGTCATTCTGCCATACAACGGATTGTTGGCGGTCAGACAGGTAACTCTGAAACCAGTTGGTGACTGATTGTGAGAAGGATAGGTTATTGAGGACAGAGATGAGTTGTTTGTGTGGGACTATGTCAAATGCTTTAGTTAGGTCTAGGAAAGTAGCAGAGGAGAGAGAGCCATTGTTTTTATGCTGAAGGATAGTGTTAGTAAAGGAGAGTAAGGCAGTGGTGGTGCTATGGTTTGGTCGGAAACCATGCTGAGTACTGGAAAGGAGGTTGTTAGGAGTTAAGTCTGAGACCTGAGAGTGTATGCATCTCTCTAGTATTTTGGAGAGTGGAGAGAGAATAGCTATGGGGCGGTAATTGGTTAGTTCTGCGGAGGGTCCGCCTTTGTGGAGGGGAATTATATGTGATACTTTCCACAGTGTGGGAACGTAACTTTCTGACAGAGATCGGTTAATCAAGATGGATACTGGGTAGGCCAGAGCATCAGCTGCGATTTGTAGGTATTCACTTGGGAGGTTGTCTGCTGCTAACTTGGTGGGTTTAAGTTTAGCTAAGAATTTTTTTATGTTGGAGGTAGGTACAGGAGAAAAAGAGAAGGTAGTGGGGAGATTACTAGTTGGTGTGGGTTGGAGCGGAGGGGGGTTGTGTTGTTTAGCAAGTGATAGTATGGTTTGGGTGAAGTGTGTGTTGAATGAGTAGCAATATTTTCTGAGGAGTGAGGGATGTTAGGAGGAGGGGTACTGACTTTACCTGGGTGGAGGATGGAGTTTATGGAGGGCCAGAATTGTTTGGGGCTGTGTTGTGAGGAGTCTATGGCAGACTGGTAGTGTTGGAATTTGTCCTGTTTTATTAGCTTTTTGACTCTATTGCATAGTTCTAGGAATTTCTGTCTAGCTGGGGGGGGGGGGGGGTTTGGTTTTGCGCCAGTGCTCCCAGGCTTTACACCCTGTTTTTCATTTCTGACTTAGTGGTTTTCTGTAGCCATGGGGAGGGTTGTGCTTTGGTTCTGGAAAATCTTATGGGGGCATGGTAATTTTAAGGATGTTCAGGAAGGTAGTATTAAATTCAACTGCGTCATCTAGACTGAGGTACTTTAGAGGATGCCAGTTACATTCTTTGAGGGATGAGATGAATGTGAGTGGGTTAAAGTTTAGTTTTTTACGTATTTGACGGTAGATGACAGGTTTAGCTTGGTATAGGTATTTTTTTGAGTAGGAATGTTGGGGAGTGATCACTGAGGCGATCTGATAAGCAGCCTGTTGTATATGACTGGGGTCTCTTACTGACTAGTATCCAATCCAGGGTAGTGTGCTTGCTGGAGTTTTTATTTATCCTGGTTGGTGACTGGACTAGTTGGGTGAAGCCATGAAGGTGTACATGATGGGTTGGATTGTTGCCAGAACAGGATTGCCAGTCAATATTGAAATCACCTAAGATGATAGTTTCTTGGGGGAGATGGTGGGTAGACCAGCTGAGGAGTTTTCTAGTGGAGGGATGTTTTGGCCAGGTGGGAAGTAGCATCCAGTTATGTTGATGGTTTTATTTTGGTTAATTTTGAGGTTGGTATATATTATTTCTTCATTGCCTATTTGTGGAGCTGATGATTTTAAGATCTGGATGTTTAGATGCTGTTTAAATATTATAGCTACACCACCTCCTTTTTTGTTTAGCCGGTCTACTCTTAGTATGCCGTAACCTGTAGGGAGTATTTGCTCACTGGTAATGTGATGTTTTAGCCAGGTTTCCGTCAGGATGACTATCTGGGGAGTACAAGTCTATGGTGGCATATGGAGTTCATGGACTTTGTTGGATATACTTCTAATATTTAGGCTTAGTAGAAGGAAGTCACTTGGCTTTCTATTGGCTGTAATATGGGATAAGTTGTGGTTTCTAGTCTGATTATGAGGATTGGGGTTGGAGATGGTAGGGCCAGGGTTGGGGTAGATGTCTCCACTTAGGGCTAGCTTTGATATGCATGAGATAATTAGTTTTCTCAGTTTTTGAATGTGTTTGTTTATAAGGGATAAGATTGTGTTCTGTGGGTAATGGGTATGGTGGGAGGGTTACTATGTTAAGTTGTAGGGATGCTTTATGTTTGAGTAATATAGTTGGTAGAATATGTAGGGGTTGCATAGGAATGGTTCTTGAGCTGGTGGGAGGTGAGCTGTGTGGGTGAGACATGAGTGGTGGTGTGAGTAGTTGTACAGTGGTGGTGTGAGTAGTTGTACAGTGGTGGTGTGAGTAGTTGTACAGTGGTGGTGTGAGTAGTTGTACAGTGGTGGTGTGAGTAGTTGTACAGTGGTGGTGTGAGTAGTTGTACAGTGGTGGTGTGAGTAGTTGTACAGTGGTGGTGTGAGTAGTTGTACAGTGGTGGTGTGAGTAGTTGTACAGTGGTGGTGTGAGTAGTTGTACAGTGGTGGTGTGAGTAGTTGTACAGCGGTAGTGGTTGAGTGGGGGAATGATGGAGCTTTGGTAGGATGTAAGATATGCAAGGAGAGTGCATGCAGTGAGCATAGGAAAGGTATGCTTGTACATGTTAGTTGAGGTGTGATAGTAGTGGGAAGATGGAGGAGGTAGTGTTGGGTTAGTGCTGTGGTTGGCTATTGGAAAGATGGGAGGGGTTTGAGTGCAATAAAGGTGGGACCACTGGAGGCGGGAGGGAATAGGGGGCAGGGTGGGGAGCGAAGCGGGTAGAGACCCTGTTAGTTGCTTGTATGAGGGGGCTGGAAACAATCACAATTGACCAAGGACTGCTCTGAAACTGTAAGTCATTTCTTAATTTCTCAGGTGGAAAAACAGGATAACCTTGTATCAGCAGGCTACTGTGGTCATAGTTTAAATTAACAAACACACAGTATTGATCAGTTATGGATGCTATTTGCTAACAGAAGGGAATAAGAGAAAGTGGAGTGTGTGTGTGGTGGTGGTGGTGGGGGGGCTGCTTACATGTGTGTGTGTGTGTGTGTGTGTGTGTGGTGGTGGGGGCTGCTTACAAGCCAAAGCAGAGTGCTCTCCAGGGGAAAATGAACATTGGCTCAAACAGGTGGAGACATACTCAGTTAACTGTAGCTGTTTGCAGACAGTTCAGACCCGGACTGCGCTTTTCTTACAAGAATGTTAAAGGTGGTACCACAGTTGAATACTTAAGAGTGGTGTTAGGTCTAGAAAAGAAGAGTACAGAGAGGAGTAAGCACTTTTGAGATGGTAAATAGATATTATAAAGATTATAAAAAACACACTGAGCAAATAGCTACCGCATGCAGGACAATGTCTTGAACCAACTACTTAGTATATGCAGATACTGAGCCAATTGGAAGAACATTAGAAAAAAAAAGCCCAGACAGTTATGCAGTCACAGATAAAAATATAGCGAGCAGCAATCTGTCGTGGTTCTCTAATGTGATTCTATCCACCAGTAACAGCACAATTATATAGAAATAATTTAGACACTAGTATGAGCTGTCTACACACAACACAATTACATGAATAACATTAGTGAACAAGGTGCAGCTATGCAAATAGACCATACATACTATTATACTAAAAACAACTTGGTGCATGCAAATACTAGCATGCCATAGTAACATCCAATAATAAAGCATAAATCATATTAGATGTCTAACACAATTCAACATAAACATATACAGTTGTAAAATGTCTAATACAATTCAACATAAATAGGCATTTACAGTTGTAAAACACTTACTGGAGAGACACTGAGCCTTCATGGGTCCTGTAGCAGAGTGGATTGTAGTTTTAAAAATGGTACCTGCCACAGGTAATATTTATTAACTTTGGGATTGTCTTAAGGTAATAAACAGGGAAGGGGGAGAACAAGGGTGTGAGCAGGCAGTTCTTTGTACTGCTGCTAATGAGCCAAAGCAAAGACAAGTATGTGTTAAGAAACGATCACAATTGACCAAGGAATGCTATTTTGTTTTGCGTAAGAGTGATGTTCTTCATGTTTCATTGTTGCAGTCATCACATTTGGGTTATCCCTGCCAGGGTAGCCCTTGGCCGGCCCGAATACCAGAGACTTAGTATTTCTGTGTCGGTTGTTGTTGCTTGAAAGCTGACGTCAGGTTGTAAGTAGTGTAAAGTAAAGCAGCCAATGGCATTATATCAGTCTTTCTTGCCATGGAGCCCGAAGCAGATCACACGAGTGCCGGTCAGTCGCTACCTGAGTTTTCGTCTCTGAATTGAAGTTGAAGTCTTCTAAAGCTAAGTACCCCGTTGGGGGGTCCTTTTTTCTTGCACTAACCGATGTCAGAAAAAGTTAATTGTCGCGCCTGTGGAAAGCAAATACCACACCGAGACTTCCACTCTTACTGCATCGCTTGTTTAGGCCCAGACCACAATGTCCCCCTTTGTCGCTTTTGTGCTGTGTTCAACGTCCGAACTGTCTATCGTTGCGCCCTTATTGTAGACAGATATTTTCGTTTACAGTCCTCTAATTCCGATATGGCTTCGGTAAGCCATCCGACAGCAGATATTCCTAAAAAAAACATAAAGATAAAGACAGAGACAGACCAATGTAAAGATAAAGACAGAAACAGACCCCACAGGTCCAAACCAAGCAGAAATCTCCTAGACCTACACGAGTCGCAATTGGGGCCCAGCACCTTCAGCCTTCTGATTCAGAAATGGGGGACCCCAGAAGTAGATCTCTTTGCCTCCCCCTACAATCACCAGCTCAGCATATTCTGTACCAGGACACCTCACAGCAGGTCCTGGAAAGTGGATGCCCTATCCTTCCAGTGGGTAAACCTCTCTATCTATGCATTTCCCCCTCTGCCCCTTCTCTCAAGAATATTGCTCAAGATAAGACAGGACAGACCAAGGACAGTTCTGATTGCCCCAGACTGGCCACGCCAGCACTGGTACCCACTCCTGCGCAGCCTGTCACCGGTACCACCCTGGCACCTACCCCATAGCCCGACCCTGCTCACTCAGCAGGGGGGACAGATCTTGCATCCGCAACTGCAAACCCTAAATCTTGCAGCCTGGCTTATTCCTTGAATTCTCCCCAGTGACCAGCCTAAGCAAGCAGGTGCTGGACTTCATTCTTGAAGCCAGAAGACCCAGTGCAAGGAAATCCTATGTTGATAAGTGGAAAAGGTATTGCTCCTGGGTTCAGCCTAAAAGGATAGGACACTACTCTGCCCTCCCTACCTCTGATCCTGGGTTACTTAGCAGATCTTCTCCACAGTGGCCTTTCCTTATCCTCCATTAAGATTCATGCCTCTGCCATGGGCATCTGTGTCTGACTATAAAGACATGCAACCCCTCTCCACTTATGAGGATTCTGATTCAGAGGACTCCATTCCTTCAGCCTCTCCCCCGGAGGATTTTTTCCTTTGGGGAAACCCTGCATACTTTAAGGGAGCATTTCCAATGGGAGAGTCAGGACTACCCTCAGTCTAAGAGACTCACGGAATTCCTAGATCTTCCGCAACACAGACCCTTGGCCATCCCCCCAGTCCTGGATGTTGAGGAGGATGTTTTCCTTGAATCCAGCTTGATTACTGACACCCTACCTCCTGCTCCCATAAAACCAGACTGGTACTATAGAGTCCCTGACTCGCACAAATATCTTTTTAAAAATCCAACAGCTGATCCTGAGGTCATTTCTCAAGGGCTAAAAGGGATTAAAGCAAAGTCTGCTAAGAATTCCACCCCCTCAGACAGGGATTCCTGAGCATTGGACATATGGGGTAAAAAAGTATACACCTCAGCTACTCTTGCTATCTGGGCACTAAATTGTCCGTTCCATATGCTGAAATGTCAGCAACATACCTTGGAACTCCTTGAACAAAAATGTTTTCCTTTCCTGCTTGGGCAGAATCTAAAGATTTACAAGACTTAATGCATTCTGCAAGTCAAGGAACTAAACACACTTTGCACTGTGGTTTTGATGCCCTAGAAGCTTATTGCAGGGCAGCAGTCACTGGATCTGTCATTAGAAGACATGCATGGCTAAAGGAACAACCCCTGCCAGACCATGTGAAGTCTAAATTGTTGGATGGCCCCTTGCACAAAGATAACTTATTTGGCACCAAGGCAGAAGAGATCTTAAAGATAGAAAAAGCAAAATGTATGCAATCAGTTAAGGATTTCTTACAGGTCCAGCAGGCATTGTCCCTCCAAACACTGGTCCTTTCCTGCTCAGAGTAAACCGACCCAGCCTAGGCCGCGTGGAAACAGAGCCCCCAGACAGCAGCCCCAGGGAATGCAGAGATCTAAGCAGTGGACTACCTCCACTTCAAAAGCAGGGAGTTCTAAGCCACCCCCTTATGGTAACTCTCACAATGACTCACCTTCTCCTCCCCCCTCTCTGCCCACCTTCACTTACCCCTAGGAGGAAAACTCTCCTTTCACTCAAGCACCTGGGCCACCATTACCAAGGACCAATGGGTTCTGAACATTGTGTCCCAGGAATAAAAACTTTCCTTCCAACCCCAAAAGGGTTCCCAGATCTACCACCAAATCAGTAGGCAGAGCTCAAAAGCAAATCCTTTCCCTGCTCATTATGAGGGCAGTAGAGCATGTTCCTGCAGAACAGATAGGCCAAGGCTTCTATTCCAGACTTTTTCTGGTGCCCAGAAAAGAGGGCACCTGGCTGCCCCATCCTCGATTTATCCATTCTAAACACCTTCCTGGTGATCTCAAAATTCAAAATGCTCACCCTCCAACAGCTACTACCCATGCTGTCCAAGGACGCTTGTCTAGTCACCCTAGATCTAAAAGAGGCCTACCTCCACATTCCTGTCAGGGAATCTTGCAGGAAATATCTCTGCTTCAGGGCAGGATCTCAACACTTTTCAGTTCTCTGTGCTTCCCTTTGGCTTATCTACTCCTCCCAGAGTTTTCACAAAATGTCTGGCTCCGGCCATTGCCTTTTGCAGAGAAAGAAATTTTTCAAATTTACCCATACTTAGATGACTGCCTTATTCAGGCAGGCAGACGGCCAGGAAAAGCTGCTCAAGCATCTGGCCTTTGTAAAGACCCTACTAACCTCCCTAGGGTACACAGTCAACGAAAAGAAATCCAAACAGGTGCCCACTCAAAGGATAATCTTCCTGGATACAAGTCTGGACACAGAATCCCAGATGGCATACCTTACACCAGAGAAACAAATTTTCCTGACGGCCTACTTCTCTCAACTAGCCACCAGGCCCCAGCTATCTGCAAGGAAGATCCTGCAAGCTCTGGGTTTCATGGCATCTTGCATACTACTCATTCCATATGCCAGACTGCATATGAGGAAACTTCAGTGGTACCTAAAGAGCCTTTGGTGTCAACACTCTCTCAAGACATGGAAACTCTTCTACCTATAATTCCTTGCCTCCGAAAGGAATTTATTTGGTGGGCAACAGCATGCTCCCACAACAAGGGACTGCCCTTCTCCCCACCCACCTGCCGCCCAGACCCTTGCCACAGATGCGTCAGACTACGCTTGGGGTGCACACCTGGACGGCAGGTGCATACAGGGTCAATGAAGCCCACAGCAAATCCCTCTGCACAGCAATCAAAAAGATGATGGCTGTGCAGCACGCCTTGATAACTTTTAAACCCCCTTCTCTCTCCAGGGGTTCTCCTGATCAAAACTGACAACACCACTGTGATGTGGTACATTAACAAGCAGGGTAGAACTCAATCCTACCCTCTATGCAGGCTGGCCATGACCCTTTGGCTCACAGCTATTCCATGCAACTACACCTGTTAGCACAATTCCTACCAGGCTCTCTCAACTCTCTGGCAGACCATTTGAGCAGAAACCTTCTGTACCCACACGAGTGGCAACTCAACAGAAGTACCTTCACCCTAATAACTCAGAAATGGGGAACCCTGAAGGTTGACCTCTTTGCCTCCCACACCAACCATCAGCTATGCAAATTCTGCACCAGGGAGCATCACTGCATGGCTTGGAAAGTGGATGCCCTGTCTTTCGGACTATGCCTTTCCTCCCCTACTTTTCATCCCCAGGGTAGTGCTCAAAATAAGGGAGGAAAAACCAAGGACCATTCTTATAGCTCCAGACTGGCCCCGGCAACACTGGTACCCCTTGCTGCGCAGCCCGTCCCTGCTGCCTTCATGGCATCTTCCACACATTCCAAACCTTCTGACACAGAGTTAAGGGGAATTCATGCATCCCCAATTACAGACACTCAATTTGGCAGCTTTGCTTATTCCCTAACCCCGAATCAGTCTGCCTTCCTCAGTAAACAGGTTCTGGATGTTATCCGTGAGGCCAGACGTCCTAGCACCAGAAAGTCTTATGCAGATAAATGGTAAAGGTTCTGCACCTGGGTCCAGGCTAAGAGAGCCAATACGGCACAGTCCTCCATCCCGCTCATCCTGGATTACTTAGCTGACCTACGACACAGTGGTCTCTCTTTTTTTCTCCTGTATAAAAATTCATGCTTCTGCTATTTCTGCTCATTTTCCCACTGAGCAGCCCCTTTTCTCACACCCTTTGATCTAACAGTTCCTCAGAGGGGCTAGCAACTTTGAGAGCCCCCCAGAAGGGCACCAACACCAGCGTGGGACCTTAACTTTTGTCTTTGAAAAGCTCACCCTGCCCCCTTTCGAACCAGCTTCTTCCTCGGAGCTAAAAATTTCTCTCCTGGAAGACGGCATTCCTTCTGGTCATCACTTCAGCCAGAAGAGTCTCTGAGCTGCAAGCACTCATGGCTGTGGAACCCATCATCATCTTCTATAAAGACAGGGTATCCCTCAGGACTAACCCATCCTTCATGCCCAAGATGGTGTCCAGTGTGCCTCTCAACCAATCCATTCATTTGCTCACCTTCTTTGCCCCTTGTTCTGGGGATTGGGAAATAATTCTTCACTTTCTCTAGATGTCCACAGACAGCTCAGATTCTATCTGGACAGGACTAAATCCTTCAGAAAGTCTTATCAGTTGCTGATTAGCTTTGCTGCAGGGGCAGAAGGCAAAGCCATCTCCAAGCAAACCATTTCCAGATGGGTAGCACTCTATATCTATATCTATTTCTGCTACAAACAGCATGAAAAGCCTCCCCCAAGGGGGTCAGGACGCACTCTACCAGAGCAGCCTCCACCTCTGCAGCTTTTCTCAGAGGAGTCCCCACCCGGGACATCCTGGAGGCTGTCACCTGGGCATCTGTTGACACTTTTACCAAGCATTACCACCTGCCTCTGCAGTCTTGGAGGGCATCCTAGCCAGCCCCTAGTTTCCTTGACTGCCTCCACCCATTTCCTCAGCTTTGGGAATCTACCCAAATGTGATGACTGCAACAGTGAAACGCTAAGAACATAGTACAGTTGTGTACACTTGCCATAAATGTAGATGTTAGAGTGTATTCACTGTTGTAGTCCTGGATGTTCTTCGTGTTTCACTGTTTCAGTCCTTACATTTGGGTTATCTGCTTGCAGTAGCCCTCAGTCGGCCTGATTTAACAAAGTCTTGGGTCCTGCATCGGTTGCTATCCCTTCTTCCATGACGTCAGGTCGTCAGGGGTATAAAACATGCAGCCAATGCCATTACATCAGTCTCTTTTTGCCGTGTGGTGCCCGAAGCAGAAGCAGTTCGCAAGTGCCGCTCAGCCGACTCCTGAAATTTTCATTTTCGAGTTTCAGAACTGAAGTCTTCAACTAAAGCTAAGTACCCCGTTGGGGAAACTTTTTCTTGCTCCTTACCGATGTCAGTAAAAGTTAATAATTGCATTACTTGTGGAAAGCAAGTACCTCATAAAGATTTTCATTTGTACTGTATTCCTTGCCTAGTCCCTGACCACGACGTACCTTGCTGTCGGTTTTGTGCTTTATTTAATCAGTGCACTATCCATCGTCGGTATATCTTCGCATCTAAGTATTTTGGTTCTCGATTTAATTATCCAGAAATGTCGTCTGTTAGCCATTCGACTACCGGGATTCCGAAAAAAACGCAAAGATAAAGACAGAGGCAGGCCGCCGAGGTCCAAAACTGCAGACGATGCTTCTCCTAAGCCAGTCGCCAGTTTGCCGGTACTCGGGCGCTTTCGCAGCCCCTGAAACCCGCTAATTCTGATTCGCAGGACTCTGCTGAGACCCATTCAGAGTCCGGTATGCCGTCAGATGCTTCAGCTATGGAACCCGCGGATGTCTCTACCTTGGATGGGTCGGGAGCCGCTGTGCAGGCACTGGCTTCTGAAGGTGTATTCAGGCCTATGGACTTGCATATTAAACAGACGCCTCCTTCTTCATTTAGGCCTAAATCTTGAACCATGCCTAAAAAATGATGCTCAGGCCTCTATGCCTAAAACTCAAATAAGAATGGCTGAAGATCTTACAGCTCTAGTCAGGGGAAGCCAACCACCCCCTTCTAAGAGACCTAGGACTTTATTAATCTTCTGACCAGGGTTCTGATTTTTCTGATTCTTCTGATGATCTGGATTTGCCCTTATCTACTTACGAGGATTCTGATGCAGAGGACTGTATTCCCTCTGCTACCCCTCCAGAGGATTTTTCTTTTGGTGAAACCTTACATACTCTTAAGGGAGCATTTCCACTGGGAAAGCCGGGATTTTTCTGATGCAAAAAAATAGGCTTAGGGATTTCTTACTCCTGCCTCAGCATGGGCCTTTAGCTATTCCTCCTGTACTAGACGTTGTTGATACTTTTTCTGAATCTAGTTTGGACCCTGATTCTTTGCCTCCTGCTCCCAGAAAACCTGACTGATATTGCAGGGTTCCTGATTCACACAAGTTCCTTTTTTAAAAATCGTATTGCGGATCCAGAGACTATTTCACAGGGACCCAAGGGCATTAAGGCTTCTACTGCTAAAAATCCTACCTCTTCTGATAAGAGACTCCACGGCGCTGGATAGATGGGGTAAGAAGGTTTACACTTCTGCAACCTTGGCCATTAGGGCTTTAAACTGCCAGATTCATATGTTTAAAGTATCAGCAACATGTTACTGGATTGCTTAAACAGAAAATTATGTTGATTCCTGACTGTGCAGAAAATAAAGATTTAATGCATTCTGCGGAACTGGTTGGAAAACATACTTTGCAATGTGGATTTGATTCATTAGAGGACACTTGCATGGCTGCTGTTACTGGGTCTGTGCTCAGAAGGCATGCTTGGCTTAAGGAGCAATTTTTGCCTGATCATGTTAAAGCTAAATTGTTGGATTCTCCCTTAAATCTGGACTGCCTGTTTGGCAACAAGGCTGAGGAAGTTCTTAAAAAGGTGGAGGATAAAGCTATATCTATGCAAACTGTTAAAAGATTTCTTACAAGTTCAGCCTCCTAGATTTAGTAGGCACTGGCCATCTAAAAATTGGTCTTTTCCAGCCCCTTCCAGGCCTTCTCAAGCTAAACCCAGACACAGCCGAAACCCCAGGTTTCAGGCCCTGGGGGCACATAAAACTAAGCAGTGGGGGGTTTCCAGACCCAAACCAGGGAGTAGTAAGACTCCCCCCCCCCCCTATGGAAAACTGTCTCAATGACTTGATTTTAAAACTTCCAAGCACTTCCAACTGAATGCTCCTTTAGGTGGAAAGATTGTTCTGCAGGCCAGAAACTGGGAACTCATTACCCAGGACAAATGGGTTTTAAATATAGTGTCCCAAGGATACAGATTTCACTTCCACACCTTACCAACACCAAGCGGGTCGCCAGCTCTTCTCTGTCTGTCTCTTGTTGGCAGCACTAGACTTAAAAGAAGCATACCTGCACATCCCAATCAGGGAATCTTGCAGAAGATACCTATGCTTCAAAGCAGGCTACATGCACTATCAGTTCTCTGCACTGCCCTTTGGCTTATCTACTGCGCCCAGGGTATCCACAAAGTGCCTAGTTCCAGTCATTGCATTTTGCAGTCAAAGAAATATTCAAATATACCCATACCTGGACGATTGTCTAATTTAGGCAGAAAGCCAGGACATACTTTTGAATCATCTGGCCTTTGTTCAAAGGGTACTGACTTGTCTGGGGTACACCATAAATGAAAAGAAGTCACATCTGGTACCCTGTCAACAAATTGTATTCCTGGGAGCAAGCTTGAATACAACTTCCCAGATGGCTTTCCTCATGCCAGAGAAATGGATTCTTTTGACAACCTTGTTCAAACAAGTGGCCACAAAAGCCCAGTTATCTGCAAGGCAAATACTGCAAGTCTTGGGGTTCATGGCCTCCTGCATTCTTCTAATTCCATATGCAAGGCTGCATACGAGGAAACTGCAATGGTATCTCAAAAGCTTATGGTGTCCACATTCACAGGATCTAGAAGCACTGATTCCTATCATACCTTGCCTATGCCTATATTTTTTTTGGTGGGCAGAGTCTTGCCACCAAAACGGGGGACTACCATTCACACTACCCCCTGCCGTCCAAACCTTGACAACAGACGCATCAGAGTATGCATGGGGGGCTCGCCTCGCAGAGAGAGGCATTTAGGGCAAATGGAACCCAAGTCAAATGCACCAACACATAAATCAAAAGGAAATGTTAGCTGTACAGAGTGCTCTGACAGCCTTCAAGGACCACATTCTTCCAGGACAACTGATGGTAAAGACAGACAACACCACGGTCATGTGGTACATAAACAAGCAGGGGGGTTCACACTCTTACCCCCTCTGCAGACTAGCCATGGCATTGTGGAACACAGCCTTGAGCTACCAAGTGAATCTTTAAGCTCAGTTCCTGCCAGGAAAACTAAATACACTGGCAGATAGACTAAGCAGAAACCTCATGGACCCACACTAGTGGAAACTGGAACCAAGGATTTTCAACATGTTGACAAGCAAATGGGGGAGCCCAGATATAGACCTGTTTGCCTCCCCTCAGAACCATCAATTGGACAAATTTTGCACAAGGATTCCCTACAAACTAGCTTGGAAAGTGGATGCTCTATCCTTCAGCTGGAAAAACCTATCAGTTTATGCCTTTCCTCCTCTGCCTCTGCTCTCCAAGGTACTACTAAAAATCAAACAGGACAAGCCAAGTCTGATTTTAATTGCACCAGACTGGCCATGCCAATACTGGTACCCCCTCCTGTGCAGTGTCGCTCTTTGCCCCATGGCACCTGCCTCGGACTCCTTCCCTGTTGTCTCAGCAGGAGAACCAGATTCTGCATCCTCAGCTGCAAACCCTGAACCTTGCAGCCTGGCTAATCACCTAATCTCTCCTTTACCACCCCTCAGTAAATCAGTGATGGATGTCATTTTAGAGGCTAGGAGGCCTAGTACCAGAAAATCTTATGCTGCAAAATGGAAAAGATTTTGTACCTGGAACCAAACTCAAGGGATGAGCGCAGCAGTGCCCAATTTACCTCAGATTCTACAATATTTGTCTGAGATGCTTCATAAGGGCTTGTCTTTTTCCTCCATCAAAATTCATGCCTCAGCCATTTCAGCTCATTATCACAGTTGGACGTTGCACGTTCGATTCTCAGAGCGTCTTCTGTGTGTCGACATGCGTGAATGGGCGTTCCTTCGCTGAAGGTTGTGCGTTAGGCCCGGCAAGCCAGTACGTAAATCTCTACTGCCAATCATTAGCGGACCGGATTTCCACTGTGGCGACCCCTAACCGGGAAAAGCCGAAAGACAGTTATAGTGCAGAGCCTCCCCTCTTTTCTCACCCACTGCTTAAGCAGTCCCTCAGAGGGGCCAAAAATTTAAGGCCACCCAGGAGAGCTCCAACTCCAGCATGGGACCTTAACTTTGTTTTGGATAAACTCACACTTCCTCCTTTCAAGCCAGCTGCTACTGCAGATTTAAAATCCCTTTCCTGGAAAACAGCTTTCCTTTTAGCAATCACTTCTGCAAGAAGGGTATCTGAATTACATGCCCTCATGGCAGTGGAGCCTTTCATCATCTTTCATGCGGACAGGGTGTCCCGCAGAACCAATCCCTCCTTCATGCCCAAGGTGGTATCCAGTGTGGCTCTTAATCAGTCCATTCATTTTTTATTATTTATTTATTTATTTAACATTTGTTGACCGGGAATGTCCGACTAGGTTCCACAGATCCTGTTTTCAGCGGAGGCTCGGGGAGAAATGCTCCAGAAGCATGTCTTTAGAATGTGGGAGGAAACCGGAGTACCCGGAGGAAACCCATGCGAACGCAGGGAGAACATGCAAACTCCACACAGAAGGTATCCCAGCCGAGAATCGAACCGGAGAACCTCTTGCTGTGAGGCGACAGCATTAACCGCTGCACCACTGCGCCGCCCAATTTGCCTACCTTCTTTCCTAATCCACACAACAAAGGGGAATGGATACTGCACTCCTTAGATGTACACAGACAGCTTAGATTCTACTTGGACAGGACTAAACCTCAAAGGAAATCTGAACAACTGCTGGTGGCATTTGCTGCAGGGACAGAGGGGAAAGCTATTTCAAAGCAAACCATTTCAAAATGGATAGGCCACTGCATTCATTTCTGCTATAAGCACCATGGGAAACCTATCCCACAGGGCATCAGACCCCATTCAACCAGGGCTGCATCTACCTCTACAGCCTTTCTCAGGGGCGTCCCTACCAGGGACATCCTAGAGGCTGCTATCTGGAGTTCTGTGCATACTTTCACCAAGCATTATCATTTACCAGTTTTCTCTAAATCCAGAGCTGGTTTTGCCTCTGCAGTCTTGCAGGGCCTTATAGCTGGTCCTAATTATTTTTAAATTCCTTCCCCCAACCATGGCTTTGGGAATCTACCCAAATGTAATGACTGCAACAGTGAAACACTAAGAACATAGTACAGTAATTGTAGATGTTAGAGTGTATTCACTGTTGCAGTTCTGGTTGCCCACACTTCAGCCCCCTTTCTTCTTTTGGCTATACCTCTACTCTCACTTACTATGCTCAAAAAGCTTTTTGATGTATTTGCTTTTTTGTTGGAGGTATATCATTGTATTATAGATTTAATTGCTGCTTCTTAGGGGGCACCTGACATCTGGAGCAAGAAAAACTGATGGAATGGCATCGGCTGCATGTTTATGCCCTGACGACCGGACGTCATGGAAGAAGGGACAGCAACCGACACAGGACCCAAGACTTTGTTAAGCAGGCCAACTGAGGGCTACTGCAAGCAGATAACCCAAATGTAATGACTGCGACAGAGAATACACTTTAACATCTACATTTATGGTAAGTGTACACCACTGTACTTTGTGCAGACAGCTAATTCAGGTGGCTGTGTTCTAGTACATGGCTCAAGTGGTAGTTTGGCTAGAGACCTTCCTATTGTTTCAGAGAATGTGAGGAATCTGAGCTTAAGTTCAAACTGTTCACTTTTACTCAGATGATTTCTAGATGTAGTGATGTTTTTGTTTGGGAGCAGGTGGGAATTACCCCTTTGCTAGGCAGGATATTTGACCTTATTCAGGATGAGATGCCTAATTCTGTGGGTACCCCCCCCCCCTTACCAGCCTTGGAAGATGTTTTATAAAGATGCTTGCAGGGCACAAGTATCTGTTCCAGCAGTCCCCAAAAAGGCTCTGAGAAAATGTAAGGTCCCCTTGGATATGATAGGTTTCTGTTCTCATTTGACAGCTGATCCAACTGTAGTCTTCCCAGCTTGCCTGCTCATATAAAAAGTCTTTAACTTCATCTGACCCAACACTCCCTAATAAAGAGGGAAAATGGTTAGGCCTTCAGGGCTTCAGGGCAAAAGTATGTTTTTTTCTTGTAATCTAGCCTTTATTTATTTAACATTTGTTTATCGAGAAAGTCCGACTTGGAACGAGCCAATTTTCAGAGTAGGCTGGGGGCGAAACGCTCGCCTTTGTAATGTGAGTGGAAACGGGAGTTCCCGGAGGAAAAACAAACACACAGGGAATGGTTTAGAATGTTAAATTTACACATTGGCGTTGATTAACTTATTTTTGTGTGCACAGTATGAATGATTTTGCTGCATCCTTATAGCATCATAGGAGGTTACTAGGCTAATGACCCTAGGGCCATTACAAGCATAGGCAGGTTTTACCCTTATTTCACCCTACTGATATAGTCCTAGGAAATGCTGCTGTTTCTGTTATGTTAAAACTGTATACTTGGTTATCTTTTATTTAAAAGACGAACTTTTGATTGCATCTTTGAGTTCTGAATTGGTGTTTGGGTCCTGTGTTACAGATTCTCAAAACAGTGGGATGATGGAGACAAATTGGGTATCTGTGATGGTTCATGTACCCAAACAAGGTGACTTCCTTCAAGGGGCAAAACAAACAAAAATCTCAGCCAAGCAAAAGTCCGGGATCCAAAAAGAAAAGGCAGGAGTTTAATTCTTTGAAACCAAACAAGGGCTTCCTTTCCGAAAAAGGATTAACTGCCTGCAAATGAATGACTATGCAGAGTCCCAGAGCACCCCTACCCCCCCCCGCCTTACCCTCTCTTCCTCCTTCCCCCAGTGTCTATCTCTAAACCCTACAGCAGGGGTGTCCAACCTTTTGGCTTGCTGGGGCCGCATTGAGTGAACAGAAATGGTCTTGGGGCCGCATATAAAATATATCATATAGTTAACTCTTTCGTTGCTCCGGAAGGCCACAGTCGACCTCCTGGCTGTACTGTAGGTGCATTTGAACAATGAATAAATGTAATAAATGCCTAATATTTGCCTTAGAATTAGAATGAGAATTAGAATTTTAATTCTAATTCTCTAATCTAACAGTTAACTCTAACATCTTTGTTAATATCTATCTATCTATATATATATATAATTTTTTTTTTTTTTTTTTTTTTTTACAAATAAACAGATATTCACTACAGCACTAGCATTTCTCACTGGGAAAACCATTCCAGCACTCCAACTACGTAAAATGTCAACATCGGCAGTCCTACAATACTATAATCCACAAAAATAACCCAACAAATTTGCAATAAAGCAAAGAATTCACATTACTGACTTAATAAAACAATTCTGAATAAGCTACAAGAGGGTCTCACCCAAACAAATAACTGGTGCCAGAAATATGACCTCAAGCTAAATGCCAAAAAATGTATCATCTTCCCCTTTGAGGAGAGTGATGTCCCCACAAATTATCACATTAATAACAATGTTTTGTAAGCATAATAAGTCGTATGGTACTTGGGCACCCAGGTTGATAGAAACCTGACTTTTGACCACAATATTGTCTCTGTTGTAAGGAAAGCTTTTTACATGGCCCACTTCATTAGTAAGGGTATCTCATCCAGGGACAAGGCGGTCATAATATCCCTGTATTCTTCCTTTACAAGAGCCATTATTGAGTGCAATGCTCCTTTTGGCATGTGCCTCAGCAAAACACCCTGCCAAAAGAAAGACTACAATCATTTCTGACAAAAAAGTTCAAAGGACTAAGTTCACTTAGTTATCCAAACAGACTAAAAAGCTTCTTGCTTTCCTCTGTCTCTCACTGGCCCCTATAAATTTCATCATTGGCTTGCTTTCCAGGCTAAGAAAGATCCTGCCTTAAGAGACTTCCTCTACCTCAGAAATACTGGTTATACTTAAAACGCTTACTACAAGGACCACAGCTTTCACTGCAACATAAACAAGCCACTTTTTATGGACAGGTTCTTGACACAAAAACCTTCAACTTCTGTAAAAAGCTCTTCTCATTATCAAACAGTGTAGTTCAGCAACACGATGGCTGGATGGATAGCCATAAATGTAGTCCTTGGGTAAGTAGCATAGCCTTCATCAAACCAGTTGGAAAATCCACATACTAACCTTTCCCAACTGGATGGGTAAGATCTAATATTGGTTACTCAAATCTAGTTGCCCAAGAAGAGGGACATGTTTAACTAAGAATTCCATTTGCAAAATTATATTCAGCTATGTACAAACAGCTTTCTCCTAAAATCTTAACTCATTGATATTTGCCTTGCTGTAATTATAACTGTAAAAAAAAATGTTTTTAAGTTTATTCTGTATCTCAATAATTCTCACTGTTATGAAATGTAATCTCTGCCATATTGTACGCGTACTACATCCATAATTTGCTCTCTCTCTCATGTATTGTATTATATTGTTTTGTGTTATTTTTGGAGCTTTTCTCCCCGGGCCTCCGCTGAAAATGGACCTGTACCCAGTCGGACTTTCCCGGTAAACAAATGTAAAATAAAATAAAATAAATAAAAATAAACTTCCTTCCAATCTAAAGCCATTTGACAGACATTTTAATTTGTGTAGAAGTTACTCACAGACTGACAGTTTACTGAGCTGTAATGCTGACCTTCGCTTTTGAAAAAAACAAATTCCCAGACTTTGTCAATAGCTCCAAGTGTAGAGAGGATTATTTATTTATTATATATTTATTTATTTTTGTAAAACATCTTTAAAACTGTTAAAATGATTACACACCCAGAAACACAGAAAAGTTATTATGATTATGTAAACCACAGACTGCTGCAAGAAATCAAAGTCACATTAGCACTCTATGCTTATGTCTGAACAGATGAATCATACCTGTCAATTCCAAAAGAAGTAAACTAGCTTAATAAGAAGGTTATTAGCAAGGTTACATGGCAGTTTATATTAGAAATAAGCAGAGATATTAAAAAGGATCTGTTTTTCATAATTTTGCCGAAAAGTCTTCCAAGGTAAATACAACTTCTGATTTAGTATGGAACCATACCTCTCAACCTTAGAGCAAGAAATCTGGACAAAGCGAAAAATAAAAGTGGGACACAGGCCCAAAATAGTTATGCATCACAGACACCATTGAAACAACTGTAGCTGCAAACATTATACATCACTTATAATCTTTCTATCCCATTATTGTCAGTTAAACATTATATGGCTCATTCAGCCCTGCCTTCTTTTGCATCAAAGAAAACCATGCTTTGAAATGACAAATGCATTAAAAATAATAAATAAAACACATTGCATCAACATCCTGCAACTTCCTACCTGCAAGCAACCACAGAGCTTTCACTGAAACTAGGGCTGCTGGTTTCCCCAGAATGACAGCTCTCCCTAATTAAGTCTAATGGTATACAATCTACCAGTATCTGGATTACCTGAAATAAATTAAATTATGGCCTGTAAATTGAAAGTACACTTTGTTTAATTAAACTAAACCCACTTACTATATTTTTTCAGTAACATCCCAATATCCATTTCTAGGTCACTTTACAAGACCTTGGCAGTGGTAGACTTGGCATCCTTCAGAACCCCACAGGCCCACGCTAATACATTGTCCATTAAATGTAAATATCCATCCACTGTAAATGGCAAGAAGCTATGTCTTAAAAAATCTACTTCTGGCATGCGTACCCAAGTATTAGGTTTTGAAACAAAGAAACATATTCTCCACAGTCCGTAAGTCTCTGTCTTTAATAATCATCTACTGTTGCAGCACTCCCAACACATAAGCACACACATACACACTAAAATCCCCAACATTTAAAAAATGACATTGTGCCCACTTGATTTGCCAGTATTGATGATCCGCCAAAGCTATGTTTACTGTTGTCCAATCTACCACTGCTTAGAACCCACCAATGAAAAAACAGTACTAGGTGCTTTTTTGTTTGTCTGAAAAAACAATACAACTTTATATGCAACAGTCCCACATAGTCAGTCCACTACTGACCCACTAACCCTAGGCTGCTGTCTCATTCTTACTCCCTGGAACTGCATTACCTTGGATGACTACTTTTATTTCCTAAGCAAAAGACACAAATTGAAAGATGAGGCAAAAATCCAGACGTTGTTTGAAAATCCATACAGTTAAGAGGTATGAGTTCATGTTCAATACAACACTCTCCCTGTCAGGAAAGCCACAATTTAATGAAAGTGTACTCTTAATGTATGATATATTTGAGAGCTAACTTGTTTGTGTTCAGTAGGTAGACTGATCATTGTTAGCCTCTTTGTGCATACGTCTCTCTCTGTCATGCACACATATACACACATACACACACACACTCTTCTTCTACTTTCACGCACACAATTCTGCTTTCATGTATGCACTCACTCACTCCGTACTTACCTATTAACACAGGTAATTGCTGTCCCTTTCAAAGGCAACAGCGGCAAATCCATACACGAGTCCCTCTTCAGCGAGAACACACACACTGATTTTTCGGCGCAAAATAATGGAGTAAACACACTGACCCTTTTTTGGCTCAAAAACAAAACTAGAAGGGTGCTTTGGTGCATGTGCACACTGACATTAGCGTTACAGGTCACGGGAGCAAAAAACACAAAACAAAAAAAGTGTTTTGGAGCATGCGTACATCCATGTTGCAGTTAGAGGTTGAGGGCCGCATGGAAGAGCTCTGAGGGCCACATGCGGCCCGCGGGCCGCAGGTTGGACACGTCTACCCTACAGTCTGGTTGTAAATGATTTTGGAGAATAATTAGAAGACAATACACTTGGCAGTGGATAGAAAATTCTCCTCCTTTTAGGGGAATCTCCCCCACCAGACCAGAGCTGTTTTCTTCGGTGCTCCATTGCATGGTAGAAGCAAAGACCATAGAACTGGTGCCTGCCATGCACAAAGACAAATGATTTTATTCCAAAACATTTTTGGTACCAAATATAGAGCAGTCCTGGACACCTGGATTTCTCCTTTCTGAACACCTTTGTAAGAGTTCCGAAATTCAGTTGCTCACCTTTTGATCAGTCCTAGCATTTCTCCTTGACCACTGTATGTTAAGTTGTCTATCTCGCCTTCATTCTTGCTGGATGGGTTCGGAGCCGACCTCGGCTCCGACTCGGCCACTCTAAAAGCTCGAGAGTTGGTTCCACCGGCTCGAGGCTCCCCTTATATCCCACAATGCTAGGCGTGAGTTACCTCAGATCTCGTTTGCCGCTACAGCATCGAGGTGTTGGTTTTTCTACCGGCTTGTTGGTAAGTGTATTTCTGTAAAATTAGAATACTTAAAACCCTATATTTTTAAGTTTAAATATATTTCCCTTAGTGTAGTGGATTTCTACCCCTGTTTTCCGGAAAATCCTGTTTTTTTCCCACAAGAACTTTTAAAGTTCTCTCTCGGGCCTTCAGGCCTTTCTCCATCCCCTAGTGGTGTGTGTGTGTTGCTCTTAATTAAACTTTTAGTTAATTGTTTTATTTTTGAGTTTTAAAATAAGATTAGTGTAATCAGTGTGTCTGAGTGTGTGTGATTACACTTTCTTGTCTAGGATGTCTAAAGACACAAAGGTCTCGGGCTTCAAGAAGTGTGATGCGTGCTGTCAGAAAATGTCTCTGACAGACGGTCACACTTCTTGTGTCTACTGCCTGGGGCCTTTGCACCTGCAGGACTCCTGTGCTGTATGCCACGGCTTCAGCCCCAGGGTCCTGCAGGAAAGAAAGAATAAGTTGATCCTAAGGGGTCTACTTAAGCCTGAGGATTCCCTTTCTGTCTCTGGGAAGCCCTCTAAGGCTTCTAGGTCCTCGGCTCCAGCTACTGAGCCGAGACCTAAAGCTACAAAACCTATGTCTGCATCGGCTCCGGCTGGAGCCGATGAGTCTACAGCTTCTGTGGTTCCCTCGGCTCCGGCTGGAGCCGAGGTAGTAGAAATTCCCTTGTCGGCTCCGACCAGATTTCGGATGGTCACGCTGCAATCCATCCTTCCCCTATTGGGAAAAGGAAACTGGATGTGCTCTATAGACCTTCAGGATGCGTACTATCACATAAAAATGAACAGACGCTCCAGAAGATTCCTCCGCTTCAGGCTGGGAACCAGTCATTTTCAGTTCAGGGCCCTGCCCTTTGGTCTCACCACTGCCCCCCGGGTGTTTACCAAATGCATGGCAGTGGTAGCTTCTCACCTGAGACGACAAGGATTCCAGGTGTTTCCATATTTGGACGACTGGCTCCTCACAGCTCCCACCAAGCATCTCCTTCTGATGGCCAGGGATTACACTTTTCGCATTTGTCAAAAGTTAGGCATTTCAATAAATTGCGAAAAGTCTGTTTTGTCGCCTTGTCGTACTATTACCTTCATAGGCGCAAATCTAGACACAGTAGACATGTCTGCGAGACTAACACATCAGAGAATAACAGACATACACAAACTGGTCTCACTCCTTTTCAACAACAACAGAATCAAAGCCAGGTTAGTTCTGAAAGTGTTGGGAATTATGGCAGCGGCCATACCTCTGCTTCCATTAGCCAGATTCCACATGCGGATCCTTCAATGGATGCTCTTTACACAATGGTCATACCAGCAACTTCCAATGTCCCACACCATTATGATCACGCAGGCGTGCAGAAATCATCTTATGTGGTGGATGTCTTCCCCTCAGCTCTTGTTGGGAAGACCCTTTGTTCCACCCCCTCCGGTTGCTACTCTGACAACGGATGCCTCCCTGATCGGGTGGGGGGCATTATCAGGGCAGGACGGTCCAGGGCACATGGCAACCAAACGAATGCCACTTGCACATAAATGTTCTGGAGATGAGAGCAGTGCTTTTAGCGTTGCAAGCCCTTCAAGACTCTCTTCCCTTGGGAACGATTGCAATCCAGACAGACAATATGTCTGTAGTGTGGTACATCAACAAACAAGGCGGAACCAGGTCCTACCCCCTGTGTCGAGAAGCACTCAGATTGTGGCAATGGGCGATTTCTTCTCAGTGGTTTCTGATAGCAACGCACATCCCCGGGAAGTCCAATCAAATTGCGGACAAGTTGAGCAGAGCTATCCTCATGCCTCACGAGTGGTCTCTGAAAGACTCTGTTGTGAGAGAAATTTCCTCAAGTGGGGTCAGCCTTGCTGCGATCTTTTTGCTACTCCCCAAAACAGCAAGTGCAGAGAATATTTCACTCTATTCCCTTTACCAGGCCAACCCAGCAAAGACGCTCTAGTCAAAGTTTGGCCCCGGGGACTTCTGTATGCATTTCCTCCCTTCCCACTAATCTCTCAAGTGATACAGAAAGCTATCGCTCAGAAGGCCTCATTGATCCTCATTGCTCCTTACTGGCCTCGACAGGTGTGGTTCCCCTTTCTACATCAATTTCTATTGGAGCGACCTTGGCATCTGGACCTAGTTCCAGATCTTTTGATCCATCAGTCGGGTCAGTTGCATCGCTCCCTCCCCTCTCTGAACCTCACTGCTTGGTTCCTCCAGTTCCAACCTTAGCCAGGCTTCCTCAATTATCTCACTCCGTTCGAGATATTTTGATAGCTTCCCATAAATCTTCCACTCGGAAGATTTATTTGAGTAAGTGGAAACGCTTCACATATTGGGCTCAAGGAAGGGACATAGATCCTTTCACTGCTTCCATCCAAATAGTCCTTGATTTTCTAGCTGAACTCTTCCATGCAGGTTCATCTCCTTCTACTCTTAAAGTTCAATTGGCAGCTATTTCTAACTTTCATGTGGGTATTTCTGAATCTGCCTTAATGTCCCACAAGCTTTGCAAAGCCTTTTTGAAAGGGGTTTTTCTTCTCAGACCTCCTATAAGAAATCCTCCTTCTCCTTGGGACCTAAATTTAGTTCTTACTTCTTTGATTCTTCCCCCTTTCGAACCTGCAGTCTCCTGTTCTTTAAAATTGCTATCCTGGAAGACTCTCTTTCTGGTAGCTATTACTTCAGCTAGAAGAGTTTCAGAGCTTCAAGCACTCAGCTGTCGACCTCCTTATCTATTGTTTCATAAGGACAGGGTATCCTTACGAACGAACCCTTCCTTTTTGCCTAAGGTAGTCTCGACGTCAAATCTAAATCAAAGCATTGACCTCCCTGTCCTTTTTCCAGAATATTCCAATAGGTCTGAACAAAAGTTACACTGGCTGGATGTTCATCGTCAGTTGAGGTACTATTTGGATAGAACAAAACAATTCAGAAAATCTGACCAGCTGTTTGTCTCCTATGCAGAAGGCAGAAAGGGACTTTCAGTTTCAAAGGTATCATTATCTAGATGGCTAACATCTCTGATTTCCCTTGTATATGAAATTAGACACCAAAAGCTGCCTAATAAACCTAAGGCCCATTCCACCAGAGCTTTGGCTACTTCTTTAGCCTTCCAAGACAGACTGCCTATTGACACCATTTGTGCAGCGGCTACTTGGGCTACTCCTCACACTTTCATTTCTCATTATAAGTTGGATTTAGCTTCTAGGCATAGAGCTAACTTTGGTTCCACTGTTCTCAGGAGTCTGTTCCGTTAAGCCACCGGGACAAGGTGCTAGGGGCGGTCCCATCCAGCAAGAATGAAGGCGAGATAGACAACTTAACATAAAGAAGTTATGTTCTTACCATAACGTTCCATGTTAGTTGTCTTCTTCTCGCCTTCTTCTTGCGTCCCACCCTCCTGCCCCCTGGCCTGGACAGACCTAGAGGAGTTGTGATTGTGACCTCTCTTTCTACCACCTCTGTACTTTAGGTATATGCTCTGCTGTGCATATTTCCTGGATCAGGATGTAGGTCACCTTTCTCTTCTCCCTTATTTATAGAGGTGGACTTTGTTACTAATTATTCTATTACTATTATAGGCTGGGCCTAGCTTACAAACGAGATCTGAGGTAACTCACGCCTAGCATTGTGGGATATAAGGGGAGCCTTGAGCCGGTGGAACCAACTCTCGAGCTTTTAGAGTGGCCGAGTCGGAGCCGAGGTCGGCTCCGAACCCATCCAGCAAGAAGAAGGCGAGAAGAAGACAACTAACATGGAACGTTATGGTAAGAACATAACTTCTTTTTTATGGTGACTGTAGAGCTCAAGGATGCTTATTCCTATTGCTGTACATTTCAGGAAATATTTGGGAGCGTTTCTCCTTGACCATGGTGAAGATCTCAAGGATGCTTATTCCTATTGCTGCACATTTCAGGAAATATTTGGGATTTGTTGTGTCTGGTTTACATTATCAGTTTTCTGCATTACCCTATGAACTAACTACCGCACCTCAAGTGTTTTACAAAGCGTTTGGCCCCCAGTGGTTGCCTATTGCAGAACTCTAGGCATCCACGTTTTCCTCATTTAGTTGACTTGCTGATTTGTGCAGATGCTGTTTCCAGGAACTCAGAGTCCTTAGACAAGATTGCAACCCCCTGGGCTTCAAATTGAACCTTAAAGTCCTACCACACACCCTGTCAGTAAATTGTTTTCCCCTGGTGTTGGGCTGGCACAATAAAAAAGATAGTCTTCCTGCCAGAAGACAAAGTTTTGACTTAACAGGGCATTTTCTAGGATTTCCTTCCTCCTAAACAGGGCCTCAGATTTGTAGGTCTCATCATCCGTGCACCTCCATGATACCACTAGCCAGATTACACATGAGAAAAATTCAATGGTACTTGAATTGTTAGACCCAGCACCTTCATCTTTTGGATTTCCAGGTACAAGTATTGGGATTTAACGGTTTGAATTCAGGACTCCCTTTCTCTGTCCAGACCCCCCAGTCTAATCTGTGCAGATGGGCTCTTCAGATTTTGCTTGGGGAGCAGTCTACATAGGAGTTCAAGAGCAAGGCTTATGGGTGGTCTCGAGGCATGTCAAAGGACATAAACATAACAGATATTTGACAGTGATTCATACCTTAAAAATTCTTTACTACTTATGGACTCTGGGTTGTTTAGTGGTCACAAACAACACTAGTATGATGAACAAGCAAGAAGGTTTACCAGTTGACAGTGTTGGCCTGGAAGCTGCTCTAAAACATTCTGACTCTCAGGCCTTAAACATTCTGTCTCAGCAGAACACAGTGGCAAACAGATGATCCTGGACAGACACTCACAAGTGGAAACTCCAGGAGTTGATCCAGGTATGGGGAACATGTCAAGTAGATCTGTTTGCCAACTTTCAAAACAGATAATGGAAAAATTTCTGTTCAAGCCATATTTGGAAGATGGATGCTGTCATACCCATGGTCGAGAATGTTGCTGTATGCATTTCCACCCTTTCCAATGATACCCAAGGGACTTCTTTGGTAATTCTTTGAATCTTTAGATCATTGTGGTAACCCCCTTTTGACCCAGGAAAAGTTGGTTCTCCCTTTTAATGGAATTGGCTAAGGGCAATTACTACAAGCTTCCTCGCAGAGTGGATCTGTTAATGCAGCATCAGGGGCAAATGGTACACCCCAACTTAGAGCAATTGAAACTGACTGACTGGCTGATTCTTTTTTGTTACCTTATAGGCACATATTCCATGAGGTTGTGCAACAGGTATTTAAGGAGATAAGAGAACCTGCAACTAGAAAATCTTACATTTATAAGTGGCAGGGGCTTTCTAGATGGTGCCTAGCCAGTAACAGCAGTCCAGAAAGGGTTTTAATCCCTTCTGATTTTGAAATATTTGTGTTTGTAGTTTGGAGATGATTTTTCATGCACTTCTGTCAGAGTGCATCTTTGTCTCTTTGTGGTCAAACAGTTTATGAAAAGCGCTTTTTGTGCGAGACCCCCACAAAGGCAAGTTCCTTCTCCCTGGGATCTCGGCTTTTTTTTGTTAAAAAAAACTCAATGACTATACCTCCTTTAAAGCCTGCCCTCTGGCTGATTTGTGGTTCATTACTTGAAAGACTGTATCTCTTGATATCTGCAAGGTGAGTCTCTCTGAGCTGCTAACTCTCGTGGTAAGCTAACCCTAGCTGATTTCTCACTAGGAGATGTTTGTGTTGCACACTAATTCATCATTCGTGCTTAGTTGTTTCTGGGTTTACCTTGGAGCAATCTCCCAGTTTTCTATCCAGATCCATAAAGTAAGGGCAAAAATATTCTGCGTACCTTAGATGTGCACAGGCAGCTGAGGCACTACCTTGATAGAACAAAACTCTTTGGGAATGCTGAACAGCTGTTTGTCTTTTATAAGGGGGCTAAGGAAGGTCAGCCTGTCTCTAAGCAAATGGTTAGTCTCTGCTCCTATTTCCTGTTACTCTCACCATCGTAAATCTCTTACAGCAAAGGTTAAGGCCCCATGAACTAATGGCCGCCTTCTCCTCGATGGCATAAGCATTCTCGATGCAGCAATATGTTTGTCTATTCATACCTTCATAAAGCAGTGCAAACTGTGCAGGCTTTGTTAAGGCCATTCTTCAGGGGCTCCTGGATCTTTATCCTCCACCTCCCGGGTAGGGTAAGCTTTGAGAATGTACTCAAAATGCTGAACGTAGCACAGTTGCATAAGTTCTACTTACCTATAATAGTAGATGTTCGAATTCCTCACTGCCTCAGTGGCATTTTGTGTCATCTGCGAAGGTAACCCAACACCGGCCAGCTTTCATATGTTAAGATTCCCTTTTTTCTCTCCATGTGACAGTGGATTGGTTGAGCATATCCTGAGAGGGAAGCCTTCAGCTGTCATAGGAAATGAGTTTGGAGCTTTTTTTTGCTCCCACAAAGGAGGGGAATGTATCTGAAGCCAGAATCCTCAGCAAGGGTAAATTTGCATCCAGTCACATTACCATATAAAAACCAGATCCAACAACTGATTCAAAGAGGTTGAAATCCACTTCACTTGCTTTGGAGATTAGTGTGTGGGTACTGCCCCTGAGGCAGTGAGGAATTTGAATATTTACTGGATAAGCTTGATCAATATTTACCAATTTGTAACAAGTCAGATATTTTTAGACATTGCCTTATATTTTTTTGTTAGTGATCTTCGTTCCAGTAGTCTTCTTTTTCTTTTTTATGAAGCAGCAATGTGACCTGAAGTGTAGTCTTGTAGCACAGAGGACTACAGCTTGGAGCTGTTGATGAGTTACTTCCAGTACCAGTGGTACAGGGTTTGATTCATTTATCTACTGTGCAATTCTGAATAGGTTTAGCAAATAAAAGTACCAGGTCACCCTGCCTAATCAACAGATAAACAGAAATGTTAAGTGTAACCCTGTTTTGAAAAAAATATATATTACCCTATGTAATGGTGTAAAATACTGCGGTGGTGGTGCTGCGGTAGCGTTGTCGCCTCACAGTAAGACATTGTCCTGTTCGATTCTCAGCTAGAGCGTCTTCTGTGTGGCGACATGTGTGAATGGGCATACCTTCGTTGAAGGTTGTGTGTCAGGGCTGGCAACTCTGCACGTAAAAATCTACTGGCAATCATTAGCGGACCGGAGTTCCGCTGTGGTGACCCCTAACTGGGAAAAGCTGAAAGACACAAACAAATAATGGTGTAAATGTCTTCCTGTATTACCACATCATTCATAGACTGCAAGAGGCATCAAGTATCCTGACAGCTGTATGCAGAAATGGTCAGTTTTAATGTCTAGCTAAGCAGATAATCCAGATCTCTGTATAAAAGTTAGCTTAAGTACTTTGGAATTCTACAGTTTCATCACACTGTCTCATGTGTACTTCAAATCTCAGTAATTAAATAATAGTACTAAAAGTGCTTTGAACTATGAAGTTGCAAATTAGGCAGTTTTATTCTCAAAATTCTCTTAAGACAGGCACCAAATCTGTTGATTTCTGAAACCGCTTGCATTTTTACCAAAATTGTGTATATTAAGTCTTGTGCCCAGTCCCGTGTCTGTGTTTAGACAAGAAGTAGACAGTATACAGAATGATTCCTCAGAGTCACAAGAAGTTTTACTTGGATGTTGTCTTGTCTAGTACTGCATCTGTCAAGTAAGAACTAAACCAAGTTCCTACACTGCTTTCAGAAGTCTAATCTATACAGAGCTGTCAGCACTGTTGCAGAGGGAGAGTGAATGCTCTGTGGCCCACATGACCCAAGTCTGATTAGCAGCTTGGATACCTGATTGAGCTGGCTAGGCAGGATGGTTGAGGGCAGCTGCTGTCTCACCCATCTAACCACTTGGTTGAGATCTAGTGGATGTTACACCAGTAAAGTATTTGCTGGCATTGTGCCTATGCATGGATGCAATGGGATGGGATTCAGCATGTGAAGGCAAGTTCCCTGTAGCTGGAAGCGTGCAGCAGAACTCAGCAAGGTGTGAAGCTGGAAGGGGTGCCGCACTGGGGTTGGAATGGGGCAGATGGACCACTGCACAGGACCAGCTAGCTGACTCTCACTCCTTACCATTTGATTCTTGCTGGTGGGAACAGATGTCGGACTCCTCCGGCAGGAACAAATGGGCCGTACGGTTTTCACCTAACTGTGCGATACGTGGCTCCCACTGCATGGAATGAAAGGGAGGATAAGGTTATAAGAGAGCCACAGGATGAGATGTGCTGAAAACAAAAAAAATCTAGTCTATATGGAGTTCTCTTGATTTATAACGTGCATCCAACAAGGATAAATAAAATTGAAGGGTGGTGATGTGTACTGTTGACTCAGACTTCATTTCAAGCATGTGTTGATTCGGACTTTGTTGTTTCTTTCATCTGTGCAGTAGTAAAGAAGCCATGTCACATAAATAATTGCATCCTGGTACTGTGCTATATGGAAGAGTTTCTGCAATCGTTTAAAAAAATTCTATTTTGTCCTGATTTTTTTTTCCTGGAAACAAAAAAACATATTTTTCAGGTAACTATACATTATGTACATTTGATAGAGTAAATGTATTATGCTGCCTAATTCTACAGTTTGTGTTCTATATACATTAGATTATTATTGTAATTTTTCCATACTAGTTTGCCTTGACAACAGTACATTTTTTTTTTTAATTCAACAACACAAACTGAAACCATAAATGTATGAACTGCTACTGTATTGAATTGTCATTTTTGAATTTGTAATCTATGGGGAAATGGTCACTTGAGTAATTCTTGTGACTGAAGACTCATAACACAAATGTTGAAGGCGGTTCAGCTGGATATTGTCTCAAACTCACTTCATCCATTGAAACCTCTTGGACCCATTAGCATCATGTGCTTAGAGCATCTTCTGTGTGGCGACATGTGTGAACGGGCCTTCCTTCGTTGAAGGTTGTGCATTAGGCCCGGCAAGCCAGCACGTAAAACTCTACTGCCAATCATTAGCGAACCGGAGTTCCGCTGTGGCGACCCCTAACTGGGAAAAGCCGAAAGACACACACAATTTCCTTCTTTAGATCACTGTTGCAGTATTCCAAACTGTTATCTTGCCAAATAGCTGGCACATGTGGCCGGATGTATGTGCATAAATTCTCTGACTAACTACAAGTCCAAATGCAGGTCTTGCACTCATCTGTCTGTTTAGTGCATGGTCATTGGTACCATTTGTTCATCACTAGTTCAGATAAGTGCTCCACGGGGGAGCTTTCCTTATTTTTTCTCAGTTGCATTGTTGTTTCTTGCTGTATTAGATGTCTGTTAGTAGGGAAAAAATGTGATTGCGTATTAAGTATTTTACATGCGTATTAAGTTATTTTACAGATTTAAGGTAATAGACGAGTGCTAGCCAATTGGTCTGCAGACCATTTCAAGCCTAGCCAGAAACCAGTATTCAGAATTTTCCTCTAGGGTCATGGACGGCAATAAAAGACCAGTGGAGAATTTGTGGCTGTTCATCAAATTACAGTAAACTCTCAGTTAACCAGAACTCAAGCAACTGGCGCACTCAAGCAACTGGCAAAAAAAAAAAAAAATCGAAGAAATACAGTACAATTTATATGTGTTGTACGTTTTCTCCCCACAGAAACATACCTTACATTTTTAGCAGTTCAAAAAGGAAGATGGGAATAAACTACTTCTCTCCCCAAACTGAGAACAAGTCAAACCAAACAAATAGTATAGGGTGCAGTATTAGTCAGACTTGTTTTTTAACAGTAGCTTTCAAGCAACCAGAAACTATAGATGTCCTTCATGGATGCATCTGCAGTCATAACAACTGGGTTGTCCTGTCGTCAGGCAGCCCTTCAGTCGGCCGGATTCCAAAGTCCGGGTCCGCTTCGCTGATGTCGACTTCACCCGACGTCATCTCTGTTGGTCTTCGGTATAAAGGCATCAGCCGACGCCATTTTCCTCAGTCTTTCTTGCCGTGGCGCCAAGCAGAAGCTGTTCGCAAGTGCCGGTCGGTCGGATCCAGAGATTACTTCTACCGAATACTACTCAAGACTTCTAAAGCTAAGTACCCCGTTGGGGACTCTTTCTTGCCTCAGCCGATGTCAGAAAAAGTTAATAATTGTTTAACCTGTGGGAAACAAATACCTCATAAAGATTTCCACTCTTATTGTCTGCCTTGTTTAGGCCCAGCCCACGACGTAGCAGCCTGTTCGGCCTGTGTTGCTCAACCGACGAACGCTTAGGCGTCGGTCGGAGTTTGCTGAACAGTTTTTCGGTTCTGATTTTGCGTACATTATGCCATCGGATCCTCCGACTACCCAATCTGCCAAAAAACGCAAAGATAAAGACCGACACTCGCGGTCCGCGGTTTCGGCCGAAACCATGGTTAAGCAAACCGCGAGTGTCTCTGTTTCGGCCGAAACTGAGAAAACTGATCAAAGTACAGCTGAATCTATCTCTACAACTGAGGCCCCTGCTGCCACTCTTGAAACGGCCTCAGAAATTTTATCCACTACGGTGGTTGCCACTGACTTATCAGACACCATTCCCTTGGATGTCTCTACCCCAGCACGTGGTGCTGCTAGGCCTCCAGCAGCCATGTCCATTAAGGCCTTCGCCAGGGCTAAAGCAGCAAAGACTACTAAAACAGTGCCTGTTAAACCCCCTACAACCAGGCCCTCTTCTAGTTCTCAAATGCTTACTCTGGCAGAAGATTTAATTTCATTAATTAGAGGATCTCAATCTCACCCAGACAGGGCCTCTCAGCCCCCAGAGAAGAGACCTAGGGCAGAGCCCCCTGAGCCAGTGTCCTCTGATGAGTCTGCCGATGAATCAGACATAACTGATCAGCCAGAGGCTCCTTTCTCCAATTTTGAAGACTCTGATGCTGAAGAATCCATTCCAGCTGCTTCCCCACCAGAAGAATTCTCCTTTGGGGAAACCTTACATGCCATGCGAGAGCAGTTCCAATGGCAGCAACAGGATTTTTCAGACTCCAGAAAAAGACTTAGGACCTTTCTGCACCTTCCACAGCACAGGCCCTTAGCTGTACCTCCTGTTCTCTCTGTGGTGGATGATGCTTTCAATGATGTCTGCTCCGCACCAGATTCTTTACCTCCAGCCCCTGCCAAACCAGACAGATTTTACAGGGTGCCAGCCACTCATCACCACCTTTACAAGGCCCCACTTGCAGACCCCGAAACTATATCCCAGGGTCCCAAGGCAGTAGCCGACCATAGCAAAAACCCTATTCCTTCAGAAAGGGAAGCAAGGTCATTAGACAGATGGGGCAAAAGGTCTACACTTCAGCTACTCTCTCAGCTAGAGCTTTAAATTGTCAGTTTCACATGATACAATACCAAGAGTTTATGCTTGATCAGTTAACTAAAAAGCTAACCACTGATGAATCTCTTGATAAGAAATATGTATTAGAAATGGTAAATAACATACAACAGGTTAGTAACCATTCCTTAAAATGTGGCTATGATGCACTGGAGGCTTCATTTAGATCAGCCATGACTGGCACAGTGATAAGAAGGCATGCATGGCTAAAGGAGCAAGCTCTACCGGATCATGTTAAAGCTAAGTTGCTAGATGCTCCTATGGATAAGACAAGTTTGTTTGGTACACCTGCCCAGCAGGTTATGAAGAAAATGGAAGAAAAGGCAAAATCTGTTCAAACGGTTAAAGATTTCTTGCAGGTTCAACCCCAAGGTTTAGCAGGAACTGGCCTGCCAAAATTGGTCCTTTCCTGACTCCACAAGACCTCAAAGGGGCAGGAATAGACGTTCCAGAGGCAGAAACCAATCCAGGGAGGTGCCTACAGAGGACGACAGTGGCAAGGTAACAACAGAGGCACAGACACAACCTCTGCCACTACATCAACTCAACCACAGTGACTTAACCCTAAATCCGCCTACCAGGGAACAAATAGCAGCTCCTCTAGGCGGAAAATTAACCTTATTTTCAAAGAACTGGCACTATATAACAAAAGACAAGTGGATTTTACAAACCATAGATCAAGGTTACCGGTTCCACTTCCACACTTTACCAGTCAAAAGAGGAATGCCAAATCTACCTCCAAATCCAAAACAGAGGCTCTACAACAGATAATGCAGTTAGCAAACATGAGAGCTGTGGAAAGAGTGCCAACAGCAGAGCAAGGAAAGGGTTCTACTCCAGACTATTCCTAGTTCCAAGAAAGGAAAAAGTTGGAGACCAATTCTCGACCTGTCCGCCTTAAATACATACATCATTGTCCCAAAATTCAAAATGCTGACCCTACAGCAACTTCTTCCCATGCTGGGCAAGGAGTGTTGGCTGGTAACTCTAGATCTCAAGGAGGCATACCTGCACGTCCCCATTCGACCAATCTGCAGAAGATACCTCAGATTTCTTGCAGGATCAGAGCACTATCAATTCTCAGCATTGCCCTTTGGCTTATCTACTGCGCCCAGAGTATTCACAAAATGCCTGGCATCAGTAATCGCCCATTGCAGACTACAGGGAATTCAAATTTACCCATACCTAGACGACTGCCTGCTACAAGGGGACAACAAAAGCAAGCTGACAACAGATTTACAAAGGGTCATTTACTTGCTACAAGCACTGGGATACACAGTCAATCTACAAAAGTCAAGGCTGATACCATCCCAAACAAGGACATTCTTGGGCGCGGAACTGGACACAGTAAAACAGATGGCATTCTTAACAAAGGAAAAACAAAAAGAACTCCCACTTTACTTCTTGGCACTAACAAAACTGAACAAGTTAACAGCAAGAAAAGTACTGCAGGCCTTGGGCTTCATGGCATCATGCATAATCTTGGTTCCACTTGCCAGACTACATATGAGAAAACTACAGTGGTACCTAAAGAATTTATGGTCCCAACACAGACACAGCCTAGAAACAGAAATCCCACTAATTCCATGCTTAAAACAGGAGTTCCTATGGTGGGCTCAGGCATGCCAGTCAAACCCAGGGCTACCCTTTCGCAGATGTCAAGCAAGCCAGACCATCACAACAGACGCTTCAGACCTAGGATGGGGGGCCCACATGCTGGACAAATGCGTGCAAGGATTGTGGACACAGGATCAACTTCACCTGCACATCAACCTAAAAGAAATGCTGGCAGTAAAACTGGCAATCCAAAAGTTCAGACCATTTCTCAGAGGGCCAGTTGATGATAAGGACAGACAACACCACAGTCATGTGGTACATCAACAAACAGGGAGGCACTCATTCATACCCCCTATGCAGAATGACTTTTGAGCTGTGGACCCTAGCACTCAGCTACAACATCCAGTTACAGGCAATATTTGTACCGGGAAAAGAGAATACTCTAGCAGACATATTAAGCAGAACCACATCGGATGCCCACGAATGGAAGCTGCACCCGGACATCTTCAAGACCATCTCAAAGAAATGGGGAATGCCTCAGATCTATTTGCATCACCTACCAATCACCAGCTCAAAAAATTCTGCACAAGGACATTCGACCCACTAGCATGGAAAGTGGATTCGCTCTCCTTCAGCTGGAAAGGCCTAACAGCATATGCATTCCCACCTCTTCCCTTGATACACAAGGTATTACTAAAAATCAAGGAAGAACGTCCAAGGATAATCCTGATAGCTCCATACTGGCCAAGACAACACTGGTACCCACTGCTGAGGAGCATGTCTCGGAACAATATGTGGCCGATACGCCTGATGCCTTTGATGTTAACTCAGAACAACTACAGCATCATACATCCAAACCTAAAAACGTTGCAACTGACTGCATGGAACATCACATAGCAGCAGCTAATCCAGAACTTTCCCAAAGAGTTAGAGACATTATTCTTGAAGCACGCAGACCTTCAACAAGAAGAAACTATGCTGGAAAATGGAAAAGGTTTGTCATTTGGAGTACTGAAAGAGGAAAAGATGTGTCAAACATGGATATGCCTAACATTCTGGAGTACCTAGCCGAACTTCTTCATTCAGGCCTGTCCTACTCCTCCATCAAGGTACATGCATCAGCTATTTCAGCAGAATACAGCTTTGATCCACCTGTTTTTTCTCATCCTTTGCTCAGGCAGTTCCTCAGAGGAATCAAGAATGTAAAACCTCCAAGGAAACCACCATTACCAGCTTGGGACTTAAACTTTGTGCTAGAAAAATTGACACTATCACCCTTTGAACCAGCAGCAACAGCAGACCTACAACACCTGTCATGGAAAACTGCTTTCCTACTGGCAATTACTTCAGCAAGGAGGGTTTCAGAACTACAGGCCTTAATGGCAGTGCAACCCTTCCTAATCTTCCACCAAGATAGAGTGTCCATGAGGACTAATCCTACATTTATGCCTAAGGTGGTATCCAGAGTGTCTTTAAACCAGGCAATCCACCTTCCTACCTTCTTTCCCAACCCACAAAACAGAGGGGAAAGAATATTGCATACCTTGGATGTACATAGACAGCTACGCTACTACTTGGACAGAACAAAAAGTAGCAGAAAGACTGACCAACTTTTTGTAGCCTATGCAACAGGAAGGGAAGGAAAAGCTATTTCCAAACAGACAATCTCCAAATGGATAGGAAATTGCATACGATTCTGTTACTCCTTCCATGGAAAACCAATTCCACAGAACATAAGACCTCATTCTACAAGGGCAACAGCCACTACCACAGCCTTCTTACGAGGAGTGGCAACCAAAGACATTATTGAGGCGGCTACTTGTACCTCCGTGCATACTTTTGCCAAGCATTATAATTTACCTCTATATTCCAGATCCCGAGCAGGGTTTGCCACTGCTGTACTGCAAGGGATCCTAAACACACCATAATCTAGTTTTATCCTCCTCCCCTTGTTGGCTATGGTATTCTACCCAGTTGTTATGACTGCAGATGCATCCATGAAGGACATAGTACAGTTTTGTACCTACCATAAATGTAGATGTCCGAACTGGATAGCATCTGCAGTCAGGATTACCCTCCCTCCTTCCCCTCTATGGTACTCCAAGGGTGTTTACCCTCCTAATAGCTAGCTGGTGGGGGGGAGTCTTTTATGGTGTATTTGTTTGTATATATGTGCATACATGCTTATTTTTGTGTGTGCTTCTATCTTTTTGGAAACATTGGCATTTATCTAAATTTTAGCCTTCAAGAGGGCTACTGGCATCTGGGGCAAGAAACACTGAGGAAAATGGCGTCGGCTGATGCCTTTATACCCGAAGACCAACAGAGATGACGTCGGGTGAAGTGCGACATCAGCCGAAGCCGGACCCGGACTTTGGAATCCGGACGACTGAAGGGCTGCCTGACGACAGGACAACCCAGTTGTTATGACTGCAGATGCTATCCAGTTCGGACATCTACATTTATGGTAGGTACAAAACTGTACTTTATCTGGCATCTACCAATCCCCGTGGGTGCCAGTTAACTGAGACTTTACTGTATCTAGGTTTATCTTTAAGGTGAGAAGGGTGCTACTCTGCCTGATATGTGGTGTAAGTTTGTTCGAGAGGTGTTTGATGCATTGGAATGTGAATCTGTCATGTCACTGTGTCTTGTTTGTTAATGACATTTAGTTCTTTTAACCTGGTGCTTGAGGCACTATTTATTCTGTACTTGCAAACTAAGGCCTGTTGTCCAGTACAAAATCAAGAGTACCATTCCTTACAAAGCCAGGGTTCATTTCACTAATTTCACATTCGATGTGCAACATTTGATTTCAGGAAACTTCAAATAATATTAGCTTGAATTCTTTTTATAATGGAAAAAAAAATGTTGCCAACTTTATGCATATCCATGGACATGGAGTTGGACATTGTTGGTCTTTTTTTTTTTCATTTTACAAATTACCTCGAGCACAAATTTGCACTGCTTGTTCTCTCTACAATGTCTGCCAAAGTAACGCATCACATTCTTTGCACTTCTCTTGAATGAGATTTGTATTCTTTAAAGCATCTTTTTGACTTCTGGTTTGCAATTATCATTTCTGAATAGCAAATCTAATAGTAGAGTTCATTTTCTTATGTAAAAAGATGGCAGAATTTATTTAGGAATGGCACTTTTTTGTTTACTCTGGTATGTGCTTTTTGAAAACTTTTTAGCTTTTTCACTTGTTTTCCTCTATATATTTGTGAAATTGTTTCCTATTCCGTCATGGCTAGTTGCAGTATATCCAAGTTAACTTTTAGTTCATGTCCCAGCAGATCTATTTATGCTTCTGTAAATTATGAATGACTTCAGAATTATGCATATGATCTTCTGGCTTGTCACACACACAGTCTAACTATATTTGTTCAAATGTAATGGTGTTCTTTTGTGACCTTTTATGGTGCCTTATGTAACTGCTGTAAAATATTCTGTTCTTGTGGTCCATCTTGCCCTTAACTTCATATCCCTGGTTATACTGATAGGTGAGGTTACCTGCATAAAGAAACCAGTCATCAGAGGATTACCCCAGGGTTCTGTGCTGGGACCTGTCCTGTTTGGCATCTACTTTTCTGAAGTAAAAGCCAATACTAATGGGCTTTAGCTAACTAAGTTTGCATATGACCTCAAGCTAGGAGCATTTATCAAATTGGCAAATGACTTCTCCGTCCTGCAGGAAGGTTTGTTCCAAACAGATAACTGGTGCCAAAGTCTTGGGCTGAAACTAAATGCCAAAAAATGCATTACTGTATCTTTTGGGAAGTCCGTACCCCAGGGCACTACCACATTGAACATACATCCCTAAGAGTTATTTATTTTATTTATTTAATATTTGTTTACCTGAAAAGTCTGACTTGGAACAAAGCCATTTTTCAGTGGAGGCCTGGGGAGAAACATTCCAGACGCATGTCTTTGTAACGTGGGAGGAAACCGGAGTACCCGGAGAAAGCTCACATGAATGCAGGGAGGACATGCAGATTCTGCACAGTTCAGGATTTGGGAATTTATGTGGACTGTGACCTGACTTTTCACCATGTGTCCATTGTAAGAAAGTCCTATGTCTCACAGCTTGTAGACAAAGGGATTGTGCGTAGATCTAGGGATGCCATTGTCCCTCTTTACTCGGCCCTTATTAGGCTAGTCCTTGAATATAATGCCTGCTTTGGCATGTATCTGTTCAGACATATTCAACAACTGGAATGTCTGCAGTGATACCTTACTAAAAAGATGCAAAGCCTAAACAACATGTCCTAATTGGACCAACTTGAAGCCCTTTCACTATACTGGGTATCCTACAGAGTGCTAAGAGGTGCCCTATGTCTGGCAAACAAGGCATCCTCTAACCCAGTGCTGATGGATTTTACTGCACATCAGCAAGTCAAATAGTGTCAGATATAACATCAATAGAACATTTTGGAGGAAACGGTGTATTTCACAGAGGATACCACTGCAGTGGAACAGACTCCCATCCCCATAAAACAAAGTTCATCCCTGTCTATGTCCAAGCTCAGCTTGGATCTATGGAAGGAAAGCAGATAAGTTACACAAAGACTTCCCCCTTGTCCTAATAATGGACAGAGACAGCTCTTAAATGGTTTATTCCATGCTCGGGTCCCCTCAAATTATCTACGGTATGATCCCAGTTATTCTCATAAGAGGTAATGTATAATTATTGGCCATGGGATGGGTAAGGCCAGTCTCTAACCAAATGGGATAGGCTAACTTGAGCACAAAAAGGCAACTTGGCTAGGCTTTAAATGGCCTGCAAGGGTAACTAGTCCAGTACTTACCTTTTAACCTTTAATAGTATGTCTTCAGTAATATTGACAGTACTAGCACCATCATGTCCTTTCGTCATACAGCAGCTGTCTGAAACCTTTCAGGCATTGACAAAATACCCAGTGAAAGTCTAAGAATCTTCTCTTTCCATAGTTGCAGTAAATGTACACAGCTTTAAAACTTGTGTAATATGATAAAATACCTCAACATTTGCCATTTGATATGCGATTAACAGAGAGACCATTGTAACTTGAAGAATTTTTCATGTTTTGTTGATCTAAGCATATGTGAATCTTGACCTATTGTAGTAATCTGTCTATTCAGGCTCTAGTCTTTCTTAATCCTATAAATGCTGTCCATTCTCTGCAAACCTCAGTTTATCTCTCAGTGATATGCCATGATATACTTGAATGTTGTACAGACCTGATAAAAAGTTTTATACACCTGTACATCTTTGCAGTTCTGAAGTAAAGTATCACTTTTCAAATGTAAGCCATTCTAATTCACCATACAAAGCTTCTGGTAAGGTAAGCAACCAACTCATTCCCTCCAGTGGAGTTCTTTTAAGTGTGCACCTGCAACTCCCAGTGGGTGTGGCTTCAGCCTTGAAAAAATGAAGTTATCACCTTACAGTTCTACCAAATACTAATTGATAGAGGTCATATATCAATACAGTTGTGTTTGCCATCATGCATGATAAAATATTCTGATACCTTGTATGTAGCATGGTTTTGGAAATAGTGCAAATATGAACAGGCAATATTTGACGCCTAGAAGCGCAGTTGGAGGTAACTGCAGAAACGCCTGGAGACATCACTCGGCTGTAATGAGCTTCTGTTCAAGATGTTTCGAACTTATCTTACTTGTGTATTCTTAGGCAAAGCATTTCTTGGCTTAGTGATACCACATGGTAGGCTAAAGTAGCAAATAACTTACAATGTAAATATTTCATTCCATTCCAGTGTATTTCCAGTGTCATACACTTGCACCCTAGGCAGTCCTTGTGTACTT
Organism: Protopterus annectens; assembly: GCF_019279795.1. Classification (NCBI taxonomy): domain Eukaryota; kingdom Metazoa; phylum Chordata; order Ceratodontiformes; family Protopteridae; genus Protopterus; species Protopterus annectens. The sequence goes on from NC_056743.1 coordinate 1,555,998,662, forward strand.
AACCACAAACATTGTTTGCTGTCAAGTTATTTTCTACAACATACATTATTTTTATTGAAAATCATGATATTTTCCACAAGTAAGAAAAATTATTTCACTTAACCACAGTGTTTACTTCTCATTTGCTGTATGAGCTGCATGTCTTTGGCAAATCTCATCTCATTTTACATATAATATTATCCACTTCTGGTAATTTGTTAATTTGATTCAAACCCATTCTGCATGCTGTGCACATGTTGCTTTACTTAACATTAGATTGGTTTCTGACAGTGCAGTCCTTGTTTGATAATTTTGTGTACAACATTCATTTCTGTGTAATACTAAGTCTGGCAGCTGACTAAGTTCTCAAGTATTTTGCTTATTTCTGTAATTTAATAACATATGCAGCATTCATTTCCATGGATCTTGTGCAGTAGTAAAGAAAGTTGTGATTTTATTTTCTCAACTATTAGAAGCATCATGACTACTGACTTAAGTGAGCTGCCTTTCTTTCCTTTCCTTTCTAAAACTCTTGCGTATTCTCCACGTAATTACTTCCTACTTAGCAGCATACTGAAATGTGGCACATTGTGCTTTCTTAGGATTCTCGGTTTGCTCATATTTACGGGAAAAAAAAAACAGAAGCAAGACTTTCAGTAGTTGCACCCTTTCTAAGGTTAATAACTGTGACCTCATCTGAATTTGTCACCTTACTTCTGTTGCAGGCTTGTAGGCCTTAGAATTTAATCTGTGTCCTAATACAGGAGACCCAACTGTGTGATTACTTACTGCATATTGGTCGGTTTGGAAATGCTAGTGATAATTTAAGGAAGCAGGACATTCTGTTATAGTAACATCTTAAGATAGCTGGTGTGCTTCACAAACAAAATGTTAGGATTTTATTTTTTCATTTTTTGAGCTCCCCTCTGAGTGAAGCTGGCATGGGGTATTATCGTTGTTTTTCTTTCTTGACTATAAAACTATGCTGCTGTTTTGAGCACTTCAGTCTTCTAAAAGATGCACATGATTTTGTTTTTTAAAATGCTTACCCAAAAGGACCTGTCAGATGAGTGTCTTGCCCTAGTGTTTCCTGGGGTTCATCCTCTTTTTTGTAAATAGGAATGTTTATAGCATACTTTCATGTCTTGGGAAAGGTGTGCTGAAATCTTTCAGGAATGGCTACATGAGCAAATAACATATTTGGTAAGTCATGTTATTGTTCTGTGTCCGTAATTGTTTGGACATTGTAGACGGATATTAAATAACCGCATATAGAAATACCTTCCCATATCTTTGTTTAAGTGAACTGTTTGGAAGTTCGGAACTGACAAAGTAACTACTGGAACTGACACCCTCAAAGGAACAAAAATTATAAAAATAACTTTACCAAAGCTAACTACAGCATACTAAGCGATGGTATAAAAAGCTTCAGACCACTTGCAGTCGCAGACATCAGTGATCGCTATGCAGAAGTGTAAGCAAATGCCCTGTACAAACACTTAAGCAACTGCAGAAACTCTGCTGTACCTGACCAGATCAGAACCAGGTATTCCTGTAAAAACAAGACACTGTGGTGGACTTCATGTATAAACAGATTATAACAAGAGAAAGAAACTGTTGTCTGAAAGCAAGAGGGATATCACTTTTCAGAGGAAGAGTTCCCTCCTAAGCCTACACAAGAAAATCAGAAATCTTGTAAAAGTCTTCTAAAGCAAATTACGAAACTGAAATCTTATCCCTAGCCAAGGATAATCACAAGTCATTCTTTAACTATGTCCGAAGTCTAAAAGAGAATATCCAACTATGTGCCAAACTGGTTGTAGATGGGATCACTCGTACTACACCACAAGATAGCGCCAGCTTGCTAGCTGACACATTCAATGCAAACTTCACCCCCCCCATCCCCACCTACCATGTCCAAAAGTATACCTCACACTAGTCTTCTGCCTAGTATCTCTAGGAACCAGGTCATCTCTGCACTCGCCAAGGCCAAAAACATGGCCTCAATGGGGACCACATGTTGACCAAACAATCTAAAACAAAACCTAGTGGACCCACATAGCATGCTCTTTAATCATAGCTTGAGAACTGGCTATGTTCCTGTAGAATGGAGAACAGTAACAATCCCCCTGCCCAAATGGGGGCCATCAACTGAAGCTGGGAGCTACAGACCCATAAGTCTAATCAGCCTTATCTGCAAGGCCATGGAAAGAATTATGGACCTTATCAGCAAGGACATAGGGTTGGGTCCAGCATCTGGAGGTCACCTATTTGCTTTCATTATGGGTAGATCATACTTCTTATTAAACCTGATAAGCCATGGATGAAGGTAAGACGGGCTGTGTCTCAACCTTGCCAAGACATTTGGGAAATTGTCATTCTGTCATTGTTGAGAACCTCTCCCAGATGGGGATAAACCCATATGTTACTGGATGGGTGGCCAGCTGGCTCACCAACAGGAGACACACTGTCAAAGTTGGTGACTCCACCTCCACCAGTAGACCCACCACAAGTGGAGTACCACAGGGGTCTATGCTGGGTACCTTACTGTTTGGCATTTGTTTCTCAGAAGTACAGGCCACAGTACACCGCCTTTGGCTCCCCAGATTTGCTGATGATTGCAAACTGGGAGCTGTCATTGTGACCCCCAACGATAACATATTATAAGAAGGGCTAATGCAAAGAAAAGCTACCATATAGATGGCAATCCACTGAGCACAGAAAAAGTCATCAGGGATCTGGGGACCCAAGTTGACAGTAGCCTTTCGTTTGACACTCATGTTGCTAAAGTAGTTAGGAAAACCTTCTATATCGCCCACCTGATCATGAAGGGATTCACATCTAGATCAAGGGAGGTCATCGTCCCCCTGTACTCCTCACTCATTAGACCTATGATTGAGTACAATGCCCCGTTCGGAATGTATCTGACCAGACACCTGATGCAGCTTGAAAGGCCCCAAAAGTTCCTCACCAAAAGGATAAAGGGTCTCAAAAATATGTCTTATGCTGCCCGACTGAAAGAACTCCAGCTCTATTCAGTCTCATACCGCTTGCTCAGAGGTGACCTGTGCCTGACATATAAGGCCATGTCAAACCCAGATTTGATGAATATGCTTCACCTCAAACAATCTAGATCCCTCAGAACCACAAGGGCGGGAGACTTAAACCTTGACACGGTTATAAATAGAACGTGCTGGAGGGACAGATTCATCACCCAGAGACTCCCTATGCTGTGGAACAAAATCCCGGTACATGTGAGGCAGAGCACCTCGCTGGCCTTGTTCTAGAGGAATCTTGACCAATGGATGGGAGATCGCAGATATACCCCAGGGATTACTTCAGTGTCACTGCTTGACAGAGGCACAGAAAAATGATAGGCATAGTTTTTATTCAAACTAAAGGGGTGGTGAAAGCCACATAACTATGGGCTAGGCTTATAAATGCCCTTGGGCAGATAGCCTAGTATGAACCTATGAACCTATGGTGCCAAAGCCAGTTTTCTAATACTAAATACAAAAAAATGCATTATTATTCCCTTTGGCAAAACGGAATTCCCTACAAATAACAATATTGACAGCACCCTCCTGAGTTCTAACCCAATGGCGAAAAACTTGGGAACACAGGTTAATATCCAACTGAACTGTGACCACCAAGTTTCCACAGTAGTAAGGAAAGCCTTTTACGTAGTGCACCTCATAAGCAAGGGCGTAGCATCCAGGTCAAAGGATGTTATAACTCCACTGTACTCTATTCTCATCAGACCACTAATAGAGTATAATGCACCATTTTGCATGTACCTCACCAGACACCTACAGCAGCTGGAGAGACCAGAGAGGTTTCTCACCAAGAAAATACAGGGACTCCAAACCATGACATGTATGGACAGGCTGAAAGCTCTGTCACTTTACTCTATGTTATGGGCTGAGAGGAGACTTATAACTGGCCTATAGGGCAATCTCCAACCATGCCCTAATATAAATGCTGCAGATCCACAAGTCAAATGGCACAAGAGTCGCTTGCGCTTCAGATCTCAGCCTAGCTTGTAACATTAATGGAACATGCTGGAGAGACAGATGCGTCTCCCAGAGACTGCTGCTTCTCTGGAATAGACTTCTTCTTCACGTAAAACCGAGCTCCTCACTGACTTATTCAGACGCACCCTAGTTAATTGGATAGGAGAAAGCATATTCACCTGTGGGATGGCACCCATGTTCCTTATGGACAGGGGTAGCTGGTGTTGCTCACAGACCCACTCTCTGTGAACTACCCAAAAAGAACACGAGGATACTTGGGATTAACGTGGCTAGGCGTGTAAAGGCTCTAGGGCCACTAGCCTAGTAACCTCCCATGAACCTATTTTTGTATTGGGTGAACAATTTTCAGCAGTTGTGTTTAAGGGTCCTAGTTAACTGATGGAAATGTGGGTTTGTTATATATGGAAAGTATGGCACTATTATATGTGTGATGCCCTTAACCTAGCCCCAGTACTCACAGAGCCTCAGTCCTCACCACTGGCAACAGTGAGGGATGTACACCAGTGGGAGGATGACAAGTACACACATAATAAAGTGCAATTTCCCTTAAGAACACACAGAGATCACAGTCGGTCTGAGGCTGGTTTCTCCCTCTTTCTCCAGATCCCCAATAAGACTCCCCACTGGCACCGCTATAGGGATGAGATCTCAGCTGAGTGACCAAGCTTAAGACCTCCACCACCCTCTCTGTCCAACCAGTGCTTCGTGTCCCTGCCCAAGTAGTTGACACACACTTTGAGATTTGATCGATACACACACACACACCTGGGAAAGGCTGGGACAGGTTTACTAGCTAGGCCCGCTTTTGCCCAGAGTATAAGGTAGTTCAATCTGCCACCAGCCACCCTTACTTATCAGCTACTATAAGGCCCTTAACAAAGGGTGTCCAATGTTACTAGTAATCCAAATGGTAGTTTTGACCAAGAGCAAGGCTGTTTAGGAGTGGCCTGTACAGTGTCACCAAATATGCAATTACTCTTAAGTGCTTAAATATGTCTCACAAATAAAAACCCAAAGAGAGGTTTACTCTGTAAAATCAACACAGTAACCTTAGAGTTCAAAATCGCAGGAAATATTTTAAAACAACATTGCAGGACGGTCTCAAAGACAGAAAATATTTAAATTAATCTTTACTATATTCCTGTCTATATCTAAAAGAGATGCTATGCCCTAAGAACTTACTTACAGGCAACCACGAGCAGATGGTGGTGATGAGTGGATGTTTCCAGGTCAAATACAAAATGAACAGTCTCTCTCTGTCTCTCTCTCCCTCCCTCCTTAAAGTACTATCAAATATTACAGCGGTACTACAGTGGAAGCGTTGTTACCTCACAGCAAGAGGTTCTCCTGTTCGATTCTCGGCTGGAGTGCCTTCTGTGTGGAGTTTGCATGTCCTCCCCGCGGTCGAGTGGCCTCCGAAAGACATGCGTGAATGGGCGTGCCTTCGCTGAAGGTTGGGCTGGCAACTCGGCACCATAAAAATCGACTGCCACTCATTAGCGGACCGGAGTTCCGCTGTGGCGACCCCTAACTGGGAAAAGCCGAAAAGACCAACAACAACTGCTGGGTTAGCTTGGATGACATTACTTTTTGTCACCTGATGTCAGTTTCCAAGCTAAACCCCTTTTGTCAAGACTAACAAGTTTGCAGATCTTGAAAGTCGTAAAACAATAAAACTCAAACGCAGAAGGCAACCTAGTTCTAGACATCCCTTGCTGCATTGAAACCAGCTTTTATAGCACAATCTTAAAACAACTTAATTTCAACGCATTTTCTTGAAGTTTTGCAAGGTAATCTTTTATGTTCCAGCAGGGTATGCTGTGGTTACATTTTTAAAGCGCGGTACATAACATACAGTTCTGTATAAATCCTATCGGTATTCACAAATGACATAAAATTATTTACAAAATTCCAGATAGCTGTGCTGGCAGTGTGACCCCCCCCCCCCCCGAAAACTCAAGCTAGTTTTTTTCTGATTGTACTGCTTTCTGTACTTGATTAAAGTCATTTTTTTATTTTACTGCATTTATTTTAACTGTATTTGCCTTAATATTGCTACACACTCATGTGTGCTAGCTTGTACTGCATTTAAAGTATTTTTATTGCTGTTAACTGTTTTTGTTGCAAAAAAAAAAAAAAAAAGTTCTAAGCTTGTTTCCTGCCTTTCCTGTTTCTAGAGTAGTCCAGATACAGATTTGCTGTATCCAGGAATGTTTTGTAAGTTTCCGAGTTCCCCAGACCTCTCTTTCTATGTAGAGGGAAGTCTTCCGGCTTATCGGTGGGAGTGGTAAGCACTAGGTAGCCTCTACCACAAGAGGAGTGGTTTCTGGCTATGAAATTGTAGTTTATTTGCTGTTTGGGCAGTTTTTCTATTCCTGTCAACTTTCTGGTTTAAAAGCAGTAAACTATTACTGGTGCCAGAAAGTCTGCTCTTCAATTTTTCCCATAGGTCTTGCTAGTTCTCTTCTCTTTCACACTTTAATTAGCTTATTCACCTAGCACTTCATCAGGCTTTTTGTAGCCGTTATTTTAGCACACATAAGCGCTATCAGCACTAGATGTCCTATAAGGAAACCGCTCCAGTACTTGGCAATGGTGACCATCCCTCCTGGCATGCCTAAAGGGTTAGTTCCCTGTGCTTTCAATTTATTAACCTGGTGAACCTGGGCATTCTGAGGCAGTGTAGCAACTGCCTCATGTACACAGACAGCCCTCTCCTCTTACCTGCCAACACTCAGACTTGTGAGAGATGCATTTGTATCTCCAAATTGGAAGCAATGGACTCTAGCCAAGATGGGAATATCTGGTCAAGAGGAGAAGATCAACACCTGCACCACACCACATGGAACACGCAGCCCTCCAGTACACCCACAATCACAGCAGTGACCTAAAAAAAAAGCAAACCACACACCCACCTTTGCAGAGACTCTCAATAGAAATCTACCCAAACAGCAGTGACCTCCAAGGCAGAAATGCACTTGACCACTACAACACAGCAGAAACCACAAGACACACAGCTCACCTTCACAGTGTGCCCCTCAACCTAAGCCCCCAAGGCAAAACAGCTTGCCCAGTACAGTAATCTTAGGTGACTCAATAGTGAGGCACGCTGATGTCCACTCGCTAGGTTGAATAAGGAGAAGGTAACAGTCAGCTGTCTATCAGGTGCCAGAATCCGGCACATAACACATGCACTCAGGTCACTCCACAACAAGTATGACTCTGTCATTGTCCATGTGGGTGCGAATGACCTTAGATGCACCTCTCTGGACTACATGAAAAGAGACATGGTGGAGCTCTCTGATTATGTGGCCCAGGCAGCTATGACTCTAGCTCTGAGAAGCATCCTACCATCGCCCAGAATGGTACCGCAGTACAAACAGAAAATTATTGACTTCAACAATTGGCTAAGTTTCTGGTGTCCTTCTAAGGGGGTCCAGTATCTGCTTGGGATGACATGATTGACTGACCTCGATGCCTTGCCAGGGATGGCCTGCATCTGTCACCTCTGGGTTTCTGGGTACTGGCTAGGGTTTTTGCCTCCCCTATTGTGCCTTTTTAGGTGATGTTCCAAAGACCAAATTACCACCGTAACAGCTGTAAATAAATGCAATCTGAGGATCATGCTGCTCAATGCTAGAAGTCTAAATCTCAAAATGCACTCGCTCGAAGCACTCCTTAAAATGGAGAACATCGACATTTGTGCTGTAATGGAGACCTGGTTTAAAGCAGCAGAAAGCACCCCTGCATTACCAGGCAATAACTCATTCCACACCTTTCGGCCACAGAACATGGACCGAAGCTCCAAATGTGGTGGCGTCTCCATATTCATAACGGATATGCACACCTCCAAACTAGTAGCCCAGCATAACGCATCTGAGATACTCCAGGTACAACTAACATTGGGTAAGACGGCGATTCAGGTTGTAGCCTGCTATAGGTCCCCAACCATGTCCCAAGATTCTCACTCCGCATTCCTAAGCACCCTGGAAACTGTTAAGATCCAACTCAACATTGTCATACTAGTTGACTTCAACTACCCCTCCATCAACTGGGAAAACTACTCCTGCACAAATGCACTGGCCCAGTGCTTCCTGGAATTCATCAATTCCAATGCTCTGGACCAGCTCATTCTTACCCCCACTTGAGGAAGCAACATCCTTGACCTGGTTATAAGTAACATGGGCAACCGTTTCTCTAAACCAATGGTCAATTCCTCCCTGGTTAGATCTTACCACAAACTAATCACCATGGAAATCCACATTTCAACCCCCCCGCAAAGGTATCCACTATGAAAAACTTCTCCAAAGCTGACTTTGGACTCTTAACAACAGAGGTGGCTAACTTCACGGCACCCATGCCAGTGGAAAATAGATGCATGACTGCCATCATACACCAATGCACTGTACAAACATGTACATAAATGCATGGAACTTAACCATACCCAACAGAGCCAAGATGTTCTCCTCCAAAAAAAGGAAGCCATTTTGGTGGTCCCCTTCCATTAATGAACTCTACAACAGAAGGAAGAAACTGTTGCAGAAGAAGGTGAAGTCCTAAGACTGGAAAAATTCCCTTATTAGTCTCAACAAAAAGTTGAGATCCCTCATCAAAACTTCCAAAGCCAGCAATGAAGACAGAATTGTGGCAGATGCTAAAAACAACCACAAAGCCTTCTACAGTTATATCAAGAATCTCCATGGCAATACCCAGATTTGCTTTGAGTTACTGCACAATGGTACCTCCTATACTGAACCAACAGATATTGCCAACATACTGGCCGACAGATCCAGTGCCAACTTTATCCCCCAAAAGGACCAATCTCAGTACCAGAAGAATGCCAGGCACCCAGCGTTACTGCAGGACAGGTTAAAGCTGCATTTTGCAACACCAAGAATACAACTTCCATGGGACCAGACAGTATCCCTGGCTGTGTTCTACATGAGTTACAAAGTGAACTGGCACCACATGTGTGCCCTGTTCACTCACAGCCTCACCTCAGGCTTTGTCCCTTCCAAATGGTGCACTGCTACAGTTATCCCTCTCCATAAAGGAGACGTGACTACAGACCCTGGAAATTATCGCCCTATTAGCCTGACAAGTCTGATATGTAAGGCTATGGAGCACATCATCATGGACCTAATTAACAAAGATATAGGGAATTTCCAAACTCTAGATCCCACGCCGTTTGGTTTTGTGAAAGGTAGATCATGCCTGCTCAACCTGGTTGACTTATTTGAGTTAAGTCACCAGAGCTGTATGAGGGTAAGGCAGTTCATACAGCCTACCTCGGTTGGGGCCAAGGCCTTTGATACCATTCCTCACTCGGGAATTGATAAATCCACCCAACTAGGCATCAACCCCTATATTGTTAGGTGGGTTGCAAATTGGCTCACAGATGCAATCCACAGTGTGAAAGTAGCAGACTCCAGTCAGACCACCGACCAGTCACGAGTGGAGTCCTGCAGGGATTGGTCCTGGGTCCTCTCCTATTTGGCATCTACTTCTCAGAAGTCCAGGCCAACACAGATGGACTCTGGCTGACCAAGTTCTCAGATGACTGCAAGCTGGAAGCCATTATTAACTCCCCACGTGATGCAGACATCCTACAGAAAGGCCTCACTGAGACCATTGATTGGTGTCGAAACCATGGCCTTAAGCTTAATGCCAAAAAATGCATCATCATCCCCTTTGGGAAAAACTCAGTTCCCACTAATTACCACATTGATAGGAGCTCACTGAACAATGAAGGAGTTATGAGAGATTTGGGGACACCGGTTGACAGCAACCTCTCCTTAGACCACCACATTGCCACTGTGGTCAGAAAGTTCTATGTGGCACATCTCATTACCAGGGGTTTTGCACCCAGGAAGAAAGAGGTCATCCATTTCTCTCTACTCTTCACTCATTAGACCAATCATGGAGTATAATGCCCCATTTGGCATGTACCTCACTAGACACCTGCAACAGCTGGAAGAGGCCACAGAAGTACCTCACGAAGAGGATCCTAGGCCTTAAACACATGTCCAAAAAACCCTCCAGCTATTCTCTGTTTCATATAGTCTATTAAGAGGCAATCTCTGCTTGACTTAGTCATGTCTGACCCAGCTCTGTTAGAAATGCTGCATCTAAAGAAATCCCAATCCCTCCACACCACACGGTCCAGAGACCTCAACCTCATTACCACAATCAACAGAACATGCTAGAGGGACAGGTTCATAACCTAGAGACTGCCGTGCTCTGGAATAGAATTCCCATACATGTCAAGCAGAGCACCTCCCTGGCCCTCTTCAAGAGAAATCTTGATGATTGTATGAGAAATAGAAAGTCCACCCTGGGGATCACTCCAGTGGCTCTACTTGATAGAGACACTGTGAACTGACATCAGGCGGCACAATGCCAGGGCATTCTATGGGCTTAGGCTTGTAAAGACTCCAGGACCATTAGCCTAGTACACACCTGTGAACCTATCTGGGAATACCTTACCCCATTCCATGTCCTTGAGAGCCCATCTGCCTTGGCATTGCTAACCCCACTGCGGTTCTGCATTGTCATATCATATGCTTGCAATCCTTGGCTCCATCTTAGTAACTTGGTATTTTTCTGTGTGGCTCAATGCAGCCATGTTAAGGGATTGTGGTTTGTAACTACAGTGAATCTCCCTCCATACAGGTAAGGCTGAAATTTATGTAGTGGCCAAACTATGGCTAGGCATTCCTTTTCTACAGCTGCATAACAGTCCTCCCTGGGTTGGAGCCTACAACAGAGAGAAAACCACTGGGTGCTCTTCTTCTGAGGAAACCTGGCTAAGTACAGTCCCCACACCATGGTTTGAAACATCCAGCTGCACAACAAATTCTTTGCTGTAATCTGGACTGGCTAACGCAGGGCATCCTCCCAAAGCTCCTTTAAGCTTCTGGAATGCCATCTCACATGCTGGGGTCCACACTACCTTATCTGGCTTGCTTTTCCTTGTCCGGTCTGTAAGGGGAGCAGCTATGGTACTATAACTGGGGGAGAACTTTCTGTAGTACCCTGCTGTCCCTAAGAATGCCTTCACTTGCTTTTTGGTAACCCGGGGCAGGCCATGCCTGAATGGCTTCCACTTTGGCAGGTTCTGGCATGATCTTACCACTCCCAACTCTTATGTCCCAGTTAGGAGACTTCTGCCATACCCACCTGACATTTGCTGGGCATAATGGTCAACCCTGCCCTCTGTAGTCTGCCCAGCACCTCCCTGTCTGCTCCTAACATGCTGAAGGTGCTCTTGCCAGGAATGGCAGTAGATAGCAATATCATCTAGGTAAGCAAGGGCAAAATCTCCTGATCCTGCTTGGATATGATTTACCAGCCCCTGGAAACTCACTGGGGCATTTTTCATTCCGAAGGGCATCTTCATGAACTCATACAAGCCAAACGGAGTCACAAAGGCTGACCTCTATCTAGCACTGGGAGTCAAGGGCTGCCAGTAACCCTTGGTAAGATCAGTAGTGGTAAGATACTTATCCTCACCAAGCTACTCTAGGGCTTCATCCGTCCTAGACAAGGAATAATGCATCTGACTCGTGTATGTATTAATTTCCTGTAGTCCACACAGAACGTGGTGCTGCCATCCTTTTTTGGTACCAGCACCAATGGGAAGGCCCAAGGACTGCTGGCCACATGAGTTAACCCTACTTCCAACATTTCCTGTATCTCCTCCCTCAGAATATGTTTGACTCTCTCAGGCACCCTATAAGGGGCCTGCTTAATAGGCCTTTGGGGCCCTATATCCACATGGTGCTGTACCAGGTGAGTGCACCCTGGTTTCCCAATGAACATGTCCTCAAACCCCTGTAACACTGCTTGGATTTCTCTAACCTGGTTAGGAGATAGCTGTTGGGACATTGCTACCCCTTCCACTGAGGTGTCAGTCCAAGCCTCCCTGAGATCAGTCACCAGATTCCCCCTCAGACACTTCCTGCCATCCACTGCAAATACTCAGCACAAGGGCCTCCTTACCATGGTAAAGTTTCATCATGTTAACATAGTACAGTTTGTGTCCCTGCCTCCTGCCTAGCAGTTCTACCTCACTGACCTTCCTTACTACCTTGTAGGGTCCCTCCCATGCTACCTGCAACTTTTTGTGTCTGACAGCATACTCTAGCTTGAGCATTCCTGTCGTACCAGATCTTTTTCTGCTGTTGGGCTTTTGCCAGGTTCTCCTGGGCCAAGCGCATGAGTTTCCTGAGCAGTGTCCTGAGACTTGGGATGTACGCCACAACAGACTCCTTGTGAGATTCGCACTCAGCCTCACCTCCTCTTGAATCAAATCTAGAGGTCCCTTCAACGTATCCCCATACAGCAGCTCAAAGGGTGAAAATCCTGTGGATTCCTGGGGCACTTCTCTGCAAACAGACTAGGCAAATATTTGTCCCACTCCCTCTTGGACTGGTCTGCAAATGCCCATAGCATGGACTTGAGTGTAGAGTTGAAACTCTCAACAAGACCATTAGTCTGGGGGTGGTCTTTATGTGCTTCATCCCATAGTGCTTCCACAGACAAGCCAGCAGGTCTGATGTGAAAGTGCCACCTCTGTCGGTCAGTATTTCTTTTGGAAAACCTACCCTGCTGAAAATCTCAAAGCAATTGCCACCTTTTCCACCTCAGTTGAGGACAGAGTCACCACTCTGATAGCATAATCTACTTACCACTAGGATATACTTTTTCCCTGTGGAACTTTGGGTACGCAAAGGCCCCACAATATCCATAGCTACCATCTGAAATGGCTCCTTAATCACAGGCAAAGGCATCAAATGAGCTTTCACCTTGTCTCCTGTCTTGCCTACCTTTTGGCACTGACTCAAAGGTCTTGCAGTACTCTGTTACATCTCTAGAAATCCCAGGCCAATAAAAGTTCTGCATAATGTGCGTCTCTGTATGTTTTATGCCCATGTGACCTGCAAAGGGAATATCCTGGGCTATGGCTTGAAGTGCCAGACTGTAGGCTTTGGGCACTGCAAACTGCTGTATTCTCTCACCCTCTAGCCCTCCCTCAGGGGTCCACTCTCTTTATACAGTAACCCTTTGTCCCAGTATACAGATTCCCCCTTCTCTTGAGAATCGGGTGCCTCACTAGCTACCTCCCTCAGGCCTTGTAATGTAGTGTCCTGAGAACTGAGCCTGTCTCAACTCTATAACCCTTCCCAGCTCCCCTTCCACAGGAAGTCTGGCATCCTCTGACAGCGGTGCCTCTTTGTCAGCTTGTGTACTACTACTCACCTCTGCCCTTGCAGTCACTCTGTCCAAGGGGAACATCAGTACCCACAAGAAACTGTGGTTTACCTTCAGTCTCACTGCTACAGGGTAGCTTCCTCCCTGAAGTAACCACCTCACCAGTCCTGGCTGCAAGTGTGTGGTCTATCTGGGTCTCCCCAGGCTACCAGACCCACATGCTTGTCCTCCAAGCTTGACTGCATCTAACTGTATACACACAAGGTACTGCATTATCAAAATCATTCCCTCTCAGGACATCTGCAGGGATATCCTCAAACACACCTACCTGCTGGCTTCCTTTTCCACCCTCTAGTCAAGGTGAACCCTAGCCAAAGGTGTTTTGAATGGGATCTCTCCTAAAGCTCTGACTAGAGTAGACTACCCAAGCAAGTAGTGATCCTCTTTAACCATTGCAGGCTTCACAATGGTTAGGTCATAGGCTTTGTCTCTCTTAGCAGAGGTCTCTCTTTCCCATTTACTAAGATAGGGTATAACCTCTTGTGGTAGTTTGGTACCCTTGTTGTCTCAAGATGACCTACTCCTGGCATTTTGTCTTTCCCACTTACTGGCTCTCCCTCCTTTTGCTCCCCACCTTGCCTCTGTGGACATCTATATGCAACATGGCCCCACTGGTTGCATTTAAAACAAACCTTTAACCCTTGGTCTTGGAAGTGTACCTGGACTAGTGGCTTCTCCTGCTACTGGCGGACTGTGTTGGGGCAGTCTGGGCTGCCCACTATGGGTTCCCTTACACCCAGTGCTGCTCATGGGTCTCCCTTTCTTGTGCCGTGATGCCCTGCATGCTAGGTATAGGTCTCCCTTCTTCCCCAACTCATCTGCAGTAGTGCATCATCTATCAGTTAACCAGATTCTCATGTCCTCAGGCAAAGTGCTAAGGGCTTGTTCCTCACCAGACGCTCTGCCAGCCCTTCGAAAGTGGTGACCTGACATCCACTCACCCACCTATGAAAAAAAGTGCTTCGTTCAACAGCATGTTCACACAGACTGTCATCTGCCTTGCATCTGTGCGCACAAAACTTTTTTTCTCTAAGCTTCAGGTGTTAACTTAAATATTTTTAAAAGACCGTTCTTTACAATATTATAACTTAAACAGTCAGTATCAGACAGTTTAGAAATAGCAGTTACAGCTTTACCATGGAGTTAAGGGGGTCTGGAACTGTACTCGGAGCCCTTGGCCAACATTATACTGTCTACATGCCCTCTCAAACATATGAATGAAACTATAAAAATTATTCCCCTCCTGTAAACTGTGGAAGAAATTTACTGACCTTTGTTGCTTCTGGGGTTTGGTTACTCCCTTCCCCATTACCTCCATGACTCTGGCGAAGAGTCAGCATCTCCTTTTCATGTTGCCTCTGCCTCTCCTTCTCCCCAGCCTCCAGGTGTTGCAGTTTCTCATTTTCTTCAGTCTTCAGACATCTCATCTGCTGCTTCTATTTCCGAACGCTTGGCCTCCAGCTGAAGTCTCTTCAACTCCAGACATTTTTTTAAGCCCTCTGTGGAAAGGTTGAGCTGTCCGATTTCTGAGAGCTGTACATCTCCAAGGCCAGTCTAATTGTCCTCCTGGTTGCTGTTCTGCGATGCAGCTGTGAACAAAGCTGCAATCATGTCTGCCTTAGTCAGGTTGGCATGCACCAGTCCTTTAGCCTGGCACATCTCAGCCAACTGGCTCCTTGTCAGCTTTCCATACTCCTCTGCTGATATGCTTGCCTGCTCTCCCTGACTGACTAAGCTAACAAAAAAAATAAAACAATTGTGATATGAACTCTGAATGTTCACTGTGTGGCTGATTGAGAGTACAAACACCTTCAGTGACCACTGTACACAGGCTACAGGAATTCAATATCCACACCACTACAAGCCATTTAATATGTGATGTGGCTATCCCACTATCAACCAATTTTAATATGTGATACGGATATCCCACCACTGTCTAACAATTCAATATGTGACGCCCCTGCACTAGCCCAGTAATCGAGGAGCCTCAGTCCTCACCACTGGCAACAGTGAGGGACGTATACAATGGGAGGAAGACAAGTACACACACAGTAAAGTGCAGTTTTCCTTAAGAGCACATAGAGATCACAGTCAGTCTGGGGTTGATTTACTCCCTCTTTCTGCAGTTCCCCAATAAGACTCCCCACTGGCAAAGCTATAGGTTTGAGATGTCAGACGAGTGGCCAAGCTAAGAATTCCATCATCCTCTCTGACCAACCAGTGTGCTTCGTGTCCCTGCCCAAGTAGCTGACGCACACACTTTGATATTTGGTTGATGTACACAGACACACACACACACACACACACACACACACACACACACACACACACACACACACACACACACACACACACCTGGGAAAGGCTGGCAAAGGTTTACTAGATATGCCCCCCTTTTGCCCAGACTATAAGGTAGCTCCAGCTGCCACCAGCCACCCTTACTTATCAGCTACTATAAGGCCCTTAACAAAGGGTGTCCAATCCTACTGTGTAATGTTACTATTAATCCAAATGGTAGTTTTGACCAAGAGCAAGGCTATTTAGGAGCGGCCTGTACAGTGTCACCAAATAAATATTTTAGTACTCTGTGGTGGATATTTGAGAGACATATTTAAGCTCTCAAAGGTAGGTTTACTTAGTAAAATCACAGGAAATATTTTAAAACAACATTGCAGGACAGTCTCAAATACAGAAAACATCTAAACTAATCTTTACTATATTCCTATCTATAAGAGATACTATGCCCTAAGAACTTACAGACAGGCAAGTGGAGATGGTGATGATGAGTGGATGTTTTCTTAAATTTAATATCCAATATTACTGCTGGGTTAGCTTGGATGACATTACTTTTTGTCACCTGACTTCAGTTTCTAAGCTAAACCCCTTTTGTCAAAACTAACAGAATTTAGCAGCTCTCTGTGAGAATATATACCCTTCAAAGGTTTGCAGATCTTGAAAGTCATATAAAACAATAAAACACTTGAAAACAATGCAGAAGGCACTCTAGTTCTAGCCATCCTGTCCACTTGCTTCATTGAACTAACTTTTATAACACAATCAAAACAACTTAATTTCAACTTATTTTCTTGAAGTTTTGCAAGTTAATCTTCTGTTTTCCAGCAGGGTATGCCGTGGTTACATTTTTGAAGCTCAGTACACAACATACAGTTCAATATTCACAAATGACAGAATTATTTACAAAATTCCAGATAGCTGGGGTGGCAGCATGACAGTGTGGATGTGACTTTTAAAAGTGTTTATGCCAGAAATGTTTTAAAACCTTAAACTGCAAATTCATTTTTATCTTAAGACTAACACAAACAGACTTAACTAATGTACACGTGTACTTTATTTTACTTTTCACAGTGATCCAGTAAACAGTTTCACCTAGCTAAAAGAATTTCATTAGATATCCATGATGCAACTTTTTGCATTTAGGTGCAGGTGAGTGCTGAAAGTAGTCAGTTTGTAGTGCTTACCGCAGTAGCATTATTTCAGTGCCCTTGCCATACCCTTGCATAGTAATGTGTGAATTGTTTGCTGCAAGAATTATTCTGTAGCAGCTGAATTTGATCCTGCTGGAGAAATGTGCATAATGCTACCCACTCCCATTACCAGTCTCCATCACACACAATGCTTTAATATTAGTTGGAGAACCAATAAGTGTGTGTATGTCTGTGTATATAAAAATAATCCGACCTGGAGTAATTGATACCATATGATGTCCTTCATATTACTGTTGAATTATCCTTAATAATAAGGATCCCCTGCCAAGGGCAGCCTGACATTCGGCCAGTGTAACAAAGATTTTTGGTTGTAAAGGATACACTGTACGTCACACGTTTACTCCCTGTGCATGGCGTAGGGCATAAAGGTGGCATCCAGATGTACCATCCTCAGAAGGACAGAGAAAGACAGTCGAGGTCCAAAACCGATGACGAAGCTTCACCTAAGCCAGTCGCCGGTACTCAGTGAGGTGCTTTCGCAGCCCCTGATACCCGCTACTTTCGAGTCGTAGGCCCCTACCGACACCCATGTGGAGTCAGACATGCTGCGAGATACTCAAAGTATTGGACCGACAGATGCATCTCCCTCGGATGGGTCCAGAGCTGCAGAGCAGGCACTGGCTTCTGAGGGTGTATTCAGGCCTCAACATTTTGTATATCACAGACAGCTGCAAAACCAAAGAAAAAAGCAACTTCTAAAACTAAAAAACTGACGCATGAGCCACGTGCACAGGCCTCTATGCCTAAAAAACAAATTATCAAAATGGCCGAAGACCTTATTACCTTGATCAGGGGTAACCACCCCCCTCCAGATAAGAGGCCTAGGGAAGACACTGATTACGAATCTTCAGATCAGGTTTGTATTTCTTCTGATCAGGAATTATCTATACCTCCCTATGAGGATTCAGATGCAGAGGAGTCTATACAGTCTGCATCACCTCCTGAGGATTATTCATTTGGAGAAACCTTGCATACTTTGAGGGAGCATTTTCACTGGGAGAGTCAAGATTTCTCAGAATCAAAAAAGAGGCTCAGGGATTTCCTCCTCCTCCCTCAGCACAGGCCTTTAGTTGTACCCCCTGTTTTAGACATTGTGGATGATGTGTTTTCGGAGTCTAGCTTGACCCCTGACTCCCAGCAAGCCTGACCGATATTACAGGGTCCCTGACACCCATAAATTTTTATTTAGAAACCCTGCTGCTGATTCTGAAACTATATTTCACAGGGTCCAAAGGGAGTTAAGGCCTCAACAGCAAAATATCCTACCCCTCTGACAGAGATTCAAGGGCACTGGATAGGTGGGGAAAAAGGTTTATACATCTGTTACCTTGGCAATTAAGGCCTTAAACTGTCAATTTCATATGCTCAAGTGTCAACAGTATGTTATGGGATTGCTGAAACAGAAAATGATTTCTGAATGTGCAGAAAATAAAGAATTGCAGGAATTATTGCATGCAGCTGAACAGGTTGGAAAGCATACTTTGCAATGTGGTTTTGATTTCTTAGAGGCCTCCTGCAGGGCCGCAGTTACTGCCTGGTTAAAGGAACAAAATTTGCCTGATCTCATGTTGAAGCTAAATTGCTAGATGCACCTTTACAGCATGATACTCTGTTTGGTATTAAGGCAGAAAAGGTTTTAAAGAAAATGGAAGACAAAGCTAAGTCTATGCAAACTGTAAAAGGCTTCTTACAAGTGTAGCCACCAAGATTCAGTAGACACTGGCCTACAAAAAATTGGTCCTTTTCTGTCAGACAGAGCTCAAAGGGGCAAATCCAGATGCCCTAAGGGTTCCAGATACCAGGTGCAAGATTAATACAGGTCAAAGCAATGGGGCGCTTCTACCTCCAAATCTGGAGGAGATAAAGCACAAACCTACAGAAAACCATCCCATTGACTTCCCTCTACCTGCACCAAGCACTTATCTTTTGACAACACCCAATTAGCACTTTTTGCTCAAAATTGGCAGTTAATAACCCAGGACAAGTGGGTGCTAAACATAGTATCACAGGGATACAGATTCCATTTCCATACTTTTGCCAACGGCAGACGGTTGGCCAGATCTCCCAAAATATCAATGGGCAGAGGCACAGAAACAGGTTACGTCCCTCATGGATAATGGGGGCCATTCAGCCAGTACCAGAACAGGAAAAAGGACAAGGTTTTTACTCGACTGTTCTTAGTACCCAGAAAGGACGAGGCCTGGCGGCCAATACTGGATTTATCGATTTTGAACACGTACCTGGACATTCCAAAATTCAAAAATGCTGACTTTGCAGCAGCTTCTGCCCATGCTGGGCAAGAATGCTTGGCTGGTGACATTAGACCTAAAAGAGGCATACCTGCATGTCCCAATAAGACAGTTGTGCAGAAGATAGCTCAGATTCAAGGCTGGCTTAATGCATTACCAATTCTCTGCACTGCCCTTTGGTTATCTACTGCGCCCAGGGTCTTTACATGGTCCCTGGCACCAGTAATTGCATTTTGCAGACAAAGAAGTATTCAAATGTATCCTTACTTTGACGACTGTCTCATTCAAGCAGAGAACAAGGACATTCTTCTTCAACACCTGGCGTTTGTGAAAAGGCTTAACATGCCTAGGGTTTGTTTGTGTCTTTCGGCTTTTCCTGGTTAGGGGTCTCCATGGGTACAAAAAGAAATCACAACTGGTACCCTCTCAAAAGATAGCATTCCTGGGTGCACGCTTGAATACAACTGCCCAGATGGCTTACCTCATGCCAGACAAGCAAAGGCAACTGACTACTTACTTCAAACTGATGGCAACAAAAACCCAGTTATCTGCAAGACAAATTCTGCAGGCTTTGGGCTTCATGGCATCCTGCATCCTACTGATTATGCAAGACTGCATATGAGGAAACTTCATTGATACCTAAAAAGTTTATGGAGTCCACATTATCACAGTCTGGAAACAATGATTCCTCTCATTCCCTGCCTACAACAGGAGTTTCTGTGGTGGGCAAAGGCATGACACCAAAACATGGGACTGACCCTCACTCTACCCCCTGCTAGCCAAACCTTAACAGACACATCCGATTATGCCTGGGGGGCCCACATGGTGGGAAGATGCATTCAGGGCATATGGACCCCAAAACAAATGCATCTACATATCAACCAGAAAGAGATGCTAGCTGTTCAAAATGCCCTAACAGCCTTCAAGGACTTACTTCATCCAGGACAATTGCTGATAAAGACGGACAACACCACTGTCATGTGGTATATAAACAAGCAGGGGGGCACACACTCGTACCCCCTTTGCAGATTAGCCATGACACTGTGGGACACAGCTTTGACTTACCAAATGCATCTTCAAGCTCAATTCCTGCCAGGAAAGCAAAATACTCTGGCAGACGATTTAAGCAGAAACCTTATGGATCCCCACGAATGGAAACTAGATCCACAAGTCTTCAGCATGGTAACAAAGAAATGGAACCCAGACATAGATCTATTTGCCTCTCCTCAAAATTATCAATTGAAAAGATTCTGCACAAGGACTTATCACAGACAAACATGGAAGGAAAGTGGGCTCCCTATCCTTCAGTTGGAAAAAAAACTATCAGTTTATGCCTTTCCTCCTTGCCTCTTCTTCCCAAGGTTCTAGAAGTCAGACAAGAGAAACCAAAGATGATACTAATTGCCTCGGACTGGCCTTGCCAATACTGGTACCCAATCCTAAGGAACTTGTCTGAATACCCAGCTTGGACCTTACCTCAAAGACCAACTACTGTCCCAGCAAAACAATAAGATCCTGCACAATCAACTCAAGACACTGAACCTGGCAGTATGGCTGATCATGTAGATGTCCTTCAAGGATGCATCTGCAGTCTTTACAAATGGGTTGTCCTGTCGTCAGGCAGCCCTTCGGTCGGCTGGATTCCAAAGTCTGGGTCTGGCTTCGGCTGGTGTCGCACTTCACCCGACGTCATTGCGGCAGTCATTCGGGTATAAAGGCATCAGCCGACGCCATTTTCCTCAGTCTTTCTTGCCGCGTGGCGCCCGAAGCAGAAGCAGTTCGCAAGTGCCGGTCGGTCAGATCCAGAGATTACTACTACCGAATACTACTTCGAAGACTTCTGTAAAGCTAAGTACCCCATTGGGGACTCTTTCTTGCCTCAGCCGATGTCAGAGAAAGTTAATAACTGTTTATCTTGTGGGAAACAAATACCTCATAAAGATTTCCACTCCTATTGCATACTTTGTTTAGGCCCAGACCACGACGTAGCAGCTTGTCTAGCCTGTGCTTCTTTTAACCGGCGGACGCTTAGACGTCGCTCGGACTTTGCTGAACAGATTTTCGGCTCCGATTTTTGCCTACATTATGCCGTCGGATCCTCCGACTACGCAAATAACCAAAAAACGCAAAGAAAAGGACCGACACTCATGGTCCGCGGTTTTGGCCGAAACCGCGGTTAAGCAAACCACGAGTGTCTCGGTTTTGGCCGAAACCGAGCAAGCGGTTCTTTCCTCAGCCGATGACTTGCCTTCTACCGAGGCCTCTTCTAACCTGGTAGAAACGGCTTCTGAAATCCAACCTTCTGTTGCGATTTCACAGGATTTATCAGACACCATTCCCCTAGATATTTCTACCCCTGCACGTGGAGCTGCTAGGCCTCCTCCATCTATGTCTATTAAGGCCTTTGCCAGGGCTAAAGCAGCCAAAGCATCTAAACCTGTGCCTGCCAAGCCCCCCTCTCACAGGCCCAGCACCAGCTCCCATATGCTTTCTTTAGCAGAGGATCTCATCACTTTAATTCGTGGAGCCCAGCCTCATCCAGACAGGGCCTCCCTCCTCCAGAAAAGAGGCCTAGAGCAGAGCCCCCTGAGCCAGAAGCCACAGATGATTCCTCTGATTACTCAGAACATACAGACCCTCCTGAGGCTTCTTATTCTCCTTACGAAGACTCTGATGCTGAGGAGTCCATCCCTTCAGCCTCTCCTCCTGAGGAATTTTCCTTTGGGGAAACCTTGCATGCTATGAGGGAACAATTTCAGTGGCAGGGCCAAGATTTCTCAGACTCTAGAAAAAGGCTAAGGACCTTTCTACATTTGCCACAGCATAGGCCTTTAGCTATACCTCCAGTTCTACCTGTTGTTGATGATGCATTTAATGATGCTTGCACTGCTCCTGATACTTTACCTCCGGCTCCTGCTAAGCCCGATAGGTACTACAGGGTCCCGGACACGCATCACCACTTATATAAGGCTCCTTTTGCAGATCCAGAGACAATCTCCCAGGGCCCTAAAGCTGTAGCAGCTACTTCTTCTAAAACCCTCCCCTCTGAAAGGGAATCCAGGTCCTTAGAGAGATGGGGTAAAAAAGTTTACACCTCTGCTACTTTGTCAGCTAGTGCTTTGAACTGCCAATTTCATATGATTCAATATCAAGAGTTTATGCTTGACCAGTTGACTAAAAAGCTGTCCTCTGAAGAATCTTTAGATAAAAAGTATGTTCAAGAAATGTTACATAACATACAGCAGGTTAGTAACCATTCTTTAAAATGTGGCTATGATGCACTGGACGCTTCCTTTAGATCAGCCATGACTGGCACAGTTATCAGAAGGCATGCATGGTTGAAAGAACAGGCATTACCAGACCATGTCAAATATAAGCTTTTGGATGCACCTATGGACAAGGTCAATTTATTTGGTGCCCCCGCACAGCAGGTACTAAAAAAGATGGAAGAGAAAGCAAAATCTGTGCAAACAGTAAAAGATTTCTTACAAGTTCAACCTCCAAGGTTTAGCAGGAACTGGCCCTCCAAAAATTGGTCCTTTCCAGACTCCTCTAAGGCACAAAGAGGCAGGAATAGGTGCTCTAGAGGCAGAAACCAATCCAGGGGTGCCTACAGGGGTCGCCAGTGGCAGGGTAACAACCAACGGGGCACGGATACAGCCACCACCACTACAACAACTCAATCACAGTGACTTGGAGGTGGCACCGCCTACCAGGGAACAATTAGAAGCGCCCTTAGGCGGAAAGCTAACATTATTTTCAAGAAACTGGCACTGCATTACAAGAGAAAAATAGATTTTGCAGACTATAGACAAAGGTTACAGGTTCCATTTCCATACACTACCAGGAAAGAGAGGAATGCCAAACCTACCACCTTCTCAAAGGGCAGAAGCTCCAAAACAAATATCTCAATTATTAAGAATGAGAGCTGTGGAAAAGGTACCATTTATGGAGCAAGGAAGGATTTTACTCCAGGCTCTTCCTGGTACCAAGAAAAGAAAACAAATGGAGGCCTATTCTAGACCTGTCCGCTTTAAATACATTCCTCATTGTTCCAAAATTCAAAATGCTGACCCTACAGCAGCTTCTTCCCATGCTGGGCAAGGAGTCTTGGCTGGTAACTCTAGATCTCAAGGAGGCATACCTGCACGTCCCCATAAGACCAATTTGCAGAAGATACCTCAGATTTCTTGCAGGATCAGAGCATTATCAATTCTCAGCATTGCCCTTTGGCTTATCTACTGCCCAGAGTGTTCACGAAATGCCTGGCATCAGTAATCGCTCATTGCAGACTGCAGGGAATTCAAATCTATCCCTACCTGGACGACTGCCTGATACAAGCAGACAACAAAACAAACTAACAGAAGACTTACAAAGAGTCATCTACCTGCTGCAAGCCCTGGGATATACAGTCAATACAAAAAAGTCAAGGCTGATTCCATCCCAAAGAATAACCTTTCTGGGTGCAGAACTGGACACATCAAAACAAATGGCATTTCTAACTGCAGAAAAGAAAGAGCAACTTCCTCTCTACTTCTTGGCATTAACAAAGCAGAGCCATCTAACTGCAAGAAAAGTGCTACAAGCTCTAGGCTTCATGGCATCCTGCATAATACTGGTCCCTCATGCCAGGCTGCATATGAGAAAGCTACAGTGGTACCTAAAGAATTTGTGGTCTCAGCACAAGCACAGCCTAGAAACCAAAATTCCAATGATCCCATGCCTAAAGCAAGAGTTCTTATGGTGGGCTCAGGCCTGTCAATCAAACACAGGACTGCCCTTCTGCAAAAGTCAACCAGGACAAACCATCACGACAGATGCCTCAGACCTCGGTTGGGGGGCACACATGATGGGCAAGTGCATTCAAGGCCTATGGACTCAAGACCAACTGCATCTGCACATAAATCTAAAAGAAATGATGGCAGTAAAATTGGCAATCCAGGCATTCAGACCTTTTCTCCAAGAAGGCCAGTTGATGATAAGGACAGATAACACCACAGTTATGTGGTACATCAACAAACAGGGAGGCACACACTCATACCCTCTATGCCGGCTGGCACTGCACCTATGGGATGTGGCTTTGAGCTACAACATTCAGTTACAGGCAATTTATGTACCAGGGAAGGAAAACATTCTAACAGACATGTTAAGCAGAACTACAACAGATGCCCACGAATGGATGCTGCATCCGGACATCTTCAGAACCATCACAAGAAAATGGGGATTACCACAAATAGACTTGTTTGCATCCCCATTCAATCACCAGTTGAAGAAATTCTGCACAAGGACTTACCACCCACTGGCTTGGAAGGTGGACTCCCTATCCTTCAGTTGGAAAAGCCTGACAGCATACGCATTCCCACCTCTTCCTTTGATGCACAAGGTGCTTCTCAAGATCAAAGAGGAACGTCCGAGGATCATTCTGATAGCCCCAGACTGGCCAAGACAACATTGGTATCCACTGCTAAGGAGCATGTCCCGGGAACAAATATGGACACTGCCCCTGATCCCATTACTGCTGACACAGAACAACTACAACATCCTGCATCCAAACCTAAAAACTCTGCAGCTAACTGCCTGGAACATTACATAACAGCAATTAACCCAAATTTATCCCAAAGGGTTAAAGACATAATCCTGGAGGCTCGTAGACCTTCAACAAGAAAGAATTATGCAGCAAAATGGAAAAGATATCTCATTTGGAGTACTGCAAAGGGGCAAGATGTGACACTGGTGAACATAGCCAACATCCTGGAGTACTTGGAGGAGCTCTTCCATACAGGCCTGTCCTATTCCTCCATCAAGATACATGCATCAGCTATTTCAGCAGAATACAGCTTGGATCCTCCTGTCTTCTCGCATCCTCTGCTCAGACAGTTTCTGAGGGGAATTAAAAATGTAAAACCTCCCAGGAAACCTCCATTGCCAGCATGGGACTTGAACTTTGTACTGGAAAAACTGACTCTACCTCCTTTCGAACCAGCAGCTACAGCAGAATTGCAATACTTATCCTGGAAGAC
Source organism: Protopterus annectens (assembly GCF_019279795.1). Lineage (NCBI taxonomy): Eukaryota > Metazoa > Chordata > Ceratodontiformes > Protopteridae > Protopterus > Protopterus annectens. The sequence continues at coordinate 1,556,023,723 of NC_056743.1, forward strand.
TGCTTTCCTGCTGGCAATAACTTCAGCAAGAAGGGTCTCTGAACTACAAGCATTAATGGCAGTACAACCCTTCCTGATCTTCCATCAAGATAGTGTCCATGAGAACAAATCCTACATTTATACCTAAGGTGGTGTCCAGAGTCTCTTTAAATCAGGCTATCCACCTTCCTACATTCTTCCCCAATCCACAGAACAGGGGCGAAAAACTCTTACATACCTTGGATGTACACAGACAATTACGCTACTACCTGGACAGGACAAAAAACAATAGAAAAACTGACCAGCTTCTGGTAGCATATGCAACAGGAAAGGAAGGAAAACCAATTTCTAAACAGACAATCTCCAAATGGATAGGAAATTGCATTAGATTTTGTTACTCCTACCATGGAAAGAAAACTCCAGAGAACATCAGACCTCACTCCACAAGGGCTACAGCCACTACCACAGCTTTCTTACGAGGAGTGGCTACCAAGGACATTATAGAGGCTGCTACTTGGACCTCCGTGCATACATTTGCCAAGCATTATAACTTACTTCTATACTCTAGATCCCGTGCTGGTTTTGCCACTGCTGTTTTGCAAGGGATCCTGACTACACCATAATCTATTCTCATTTCCTCCTCCCCTAGTTTAGCTATGGTATTCTACCCATTTGTAAAGACTGCAGATGCATCCTTGAAGGACATAGTACAGTTTTGTACCTACCATAAATGTAGATGTCCATGTCCGAGAGGAATGCATCTGCAGTCAGGATTACCCACCCTCCTTCCCCTCTGAGGTACTCCCAGGGTACTTACCAATCTTCAGCTAGCTTGGGGGGGATCTATTATGGTGTATTTGTTTGTATATATGTACATACATGCTTATTTTGTGTGTTTGCTCTCTACCTTTTGGAAACTTTGGCATTTATCCAAATTTAGCCATCCAAGAGGGCACCTGGCATCTGGGGCAAGAAACACTGAGGAAAATGGCGTCGGCTGATGCCTTTATACCCGAATGACTGCCGCAATGACGTCGGGTGAAGTGCGACACCAGCCGAAGTCAGACCCAGACTTTGGAATCCGGCCGACCGAAGGGCTGCCTGACGACAGGACAACCCATTTGTAAAGACTGCAGATGCATTCCTCTCGGACATCTACATTTATGGTAGGTACAAAACTGTACTTTATACAAACAACACCTCTCAATAAAGCTGTGATGGATGTCATTTTGGAAGCCAGAAGGCCTAGTACTAGAAAATCTTATGCTGATAAATGGAAGAGATTCTGTGCTTGGAATCGAGCACAAGGAAATGATACAGCAGAACCAAATATTCCTCCGATATTACAATACTTAACTGAGATGCTTGACAAAGGCCTATCTTTTTCATCAATTAAAATTTATGCCTCTGCCATTTCGGCTCATTACAATACAGAGCCACCAATCTTTTCTCATTTTTTACTAAAGCAGTATCTCAGAGGAGCCAAAAATTTAAGGCCCTCCGAGAAGATCACCAATACCTGCATGGGACCTCAGTTATGTGTTGGAAAAGCTCACCCTGCCTCCATTTTAACCAGCTGCTACCGCTGATATAAAGTTCTTATGGAAAATAGCTCTGTTACTAGCAATTACATCAGCAAGAAGAGTTTCAGAGCTACAGGCCCTCATGGCTGTAGAGCCTTTTTTATCATATTTTACCCAGACAGGATGTGTCTGAGGACAAATCCTACATTTATGCCTAAGGTGGTTTCCAGGGTGGCTCTTAACCAGACTATTCATCTGCCAATCTTTTATCCAAATCCGCAGAACAAGGGGGAAGAGTATTCTGCATTCCTTGGACGTGCACAGACCACTAAGATTCTACTTGAGCAGGACTAAAGCTCTAAGAAAAACTGAGAAATTACTAGTGGTATATGCTACACGATCAGAATTAAAGGCCATTTCAAAGCAGACTATTTGAGTGGATAAGCCACTGCATTCGTTTCTGCTACTTACACAATGGTAAACCTGTGCCCAAGGGCATTAGGTCTCATTTCACCAGAGCTGCAGCTACTTCAGCAGCCTTTCTCAGAGGAGTACCAACCAAAGACATTCTAGAGGCTGCTACTTGGAGTTCTGTTCACACCTTTACAAAGCATTATCATTTGCCTTTTTACTCTAAGTCTAGGGCAGGCTTTGCCACTGCAATTCTGCAGGGCCTTATAGCCCCACCTAATGCTGTTTAGCTCCAGCCACTCAACCATAGCTTTGGGATTCTACCCAAATGTAATGACTGCAACAGTGAAACACGAAGAACATAGTACAGTTGTGTACACTTACCATAAATGTAGATGTTAGAGTGTATTCACTATTGCAGTCCAGGTTACCCTCCCGACATCCCCCTTTCATTGTGGAGTTTCTTTCCTTCGGTATCTTCTGCAACCTATATGGTGTATTTGCTTGTAGATGAAGGTAAAGTTTTTATATTGATGCATGTATTTATGTATACATATTTTTGCTATCTTTTTGGGGGCACCTGACATGTGGGGCAAGAAAATCTAAAGAAAATGGCATCGGCTGCATGTTTTATACCCTTGACGACCTGACTTCATGGAAGAGGAGACAACAACCGACGCAGGACACATGACTTTGGAATTCAGGCCGACTGAGGGCAACCTGCCAGCAGATTACCCTAATGTAATGACTGCAGCAGTGAATACACTCTAGCATCTACATTTATGGTAAGTGTACACAACTGTACTTTTTTCTTCCAAAGCCCCTCGAGTCTCACAGACAGTATCACAGTGATGTGATATATCAACAAGCAATATGGGGACACAAGGTCTTTTCTCCTGTGCAGGTTAACTCTTCAGGTTTGGGCTGGCTATCCAGTATCAGGTGACCATTCAGGCAGTTTACATTCACTCAGGTCAGAACACAGTGGAAGATTGTCTGAGCAGGTCCATGACATTATCCAAGTGGATACTTCACAGGGATGTGTTTCTGGACATGGTCCTTCATTGAGGTACTCCTCAAGTAGAGCTATTGGCCTCCCCTCTGAGCAGACAGCTTCCTCTATTTTGTGCCAGAACCACATGCCCTCTGGCCTGGAAGGTGGATGCTCTCTCTTTTTCTTGGAAGGGGTGATGTTCATTGTGTTACACTGCTGCAGTCATCACACTTGGGTTATCTGCCGTCAGGCGGTCCCACAGTCGATCTGAGTTCCAAAGTCTTGGTCTGGCGTCGGTTGCTGTCGCTCCTTCCCTGACGTCAGTGTGACAGGGGTATAAAAGAGGCAGCCGACGCCATTTTCTTCAGTCTTTCTTGCCGTGCGGTGCCCAAAGCAGTTCGCAAGTGCCGGTCGGCTGACTCCTCAGATTTTCAAATCGAATTTCAGACTGAAGTCTTCAATAAAGCTAAGTACCCCGTTGGGGAACCTTTTCTTGCCTCAGTCAGATGTCAGAAAAAGTTAATAATTGCATTTCTTGTGGGAAGCAAATACCTCATAAGGATTTTCATTCCTGTTGTATTCCTTGCCTAGGCCCAGACCACGACGTCACAGGTTGTCGGTTTTGTGCTAGGTTTAATGAACGTCGGTTTGATTTCGCCCGACATTTATTTTGGTAGAAAGTTTAATTATACCATGCCGTCGGAGCAACCGACTACCAGGATACATAAAAAGCGCAAAGATAAGGACAGGCAGCAGAGACCCAAACCAGACACCGAGGCCTCTGCTAGGCCAGTCGCCGGTTCTCCGGTTTTCAGTGAGGTGCCTACGCAGCCCCTGACGACCGCTGATTTAGAACCCCAGCCTGCATCCGACTCCCAAGCGGAGATTGCAGGGCCTCCAGAGCCTTTATCTTTAGGCCCTTCCGACTCCATGGCTGATGGGGATTCCGGTGCAGTTGAAAGGCCGTCAGTTGCTGAAGGTGTCTTCAGACTGACTACACTTACTATTAAATCCTTTACAAAACAGAAAACTCCATTAAAAGTAAGGAAGCCTGTACAGCAGTCTCCAGTGCAAGGCCCCATGCCTAAGAAACAGATGCTTAAGATGGCTGAAGACTTAATTGCCCTAATCAGGGGTTCCCATCCCCCACCTGACAAAAGGCCTAGACAGGAGGAGGACTACGCTTCCTCTGACCAGGTTTCCATTACCTCCGATTCTTCTGAGGAACAGGAGTACTCTTTTTTTTTCCCCCTTATGAAGACTCTGATGCTGAAGAGTCTATTCCTTCAACATCTCCCCCAGAAGACCACTCTTTTGGGGAAACTTTACATACCATGAGGGAACATTTCCACTGGGAAGGCCAGGATTACTCTGATTCTAAGAAAAGGCTCCGAGAGTTCCTCTTACTACCCCAGCACAGACCCCTTGCTATTCCACCTGTGTTAGACATTGTGGATGATGTTTATTCAGAATCTAGCCTTAACCCAGATTCATTACCTCCTGCACCAGCCAAACCAGACAGATACTACAGAGTCCCTGACTCACATAAATTCCTATATAAAAGCCCTGTTGCTGACCCAGAAACCATTTCCCAGGGTCCCAAAGGGGTTAAGGCCTCTATTGCTAAAAATCCTGTACCGTCTGAAAGGGATTCTAGAGCACTAGACAGATGGGGAAAGAAAGTATATACCTCAGCTACTCTGGCTATGAGGGCCTTAAATTGCCAGTTTCAGATGCTGAAATATCAACAATATTTGATGTCTCAATTAAAACAAAAAATGAGCACACATACAGAGCAGCCTGATTACAAGGAAATGCAAGATTTGTTGCATTCAGCAGAACAAGTGGGAAAACATACTTTGCAAAGAGGATTTGATTCATTGGAAGCTTCTTGCAGAGCAGCCGTAACAGGGTCTGTCATTCGCAGGCATGCTTGGTTAAAAGAACAAACTTTACCTCATCATGTTAAAGCAAAGTTATTGGATGCACCATTACAGCAGGATGTTTTATTTGGTGTGAACGCAGAAGAGGTTTTAAAGAAAATGGAGGATAAGGCAAAATCTATGCAGACGGTCAAGGATTTTTTACAGGTCCAACCCCCTCGTTTCAGCAGAAATTGGCCAACCAAAAACTGGTCCTTTCCAACTTCTGACAGACCACAGAGGGGCAAATACCGATGCCCAAGGGGCAGAGGTCAGCCACAAGGCTCTTACAAGCCACGACAATGGGGTGCCACAACCCAGAAAGGAGGAGAAGACAGGTCTCAAACTATCAGAAGACAATCACAATGACTTACCCCTCAGACTGCCAAGCAAATCACTCTTGGCAGCTCCCTTGGGAGGAAAACTTGCACTTTTTGCAGACAACTGGCACATCATCACAAAAGACAAATGGGTCCTAAATATTGTAACTCACGGATACAGGTTCCACTTTCACACTTTACCAAGAATAAAAGGAATGCCAAACCTGCCATCAAATCAACGGGTAGAGGCTCAAAGACAAATTACAGCACTCATGGACATGAGAGCAATTCAACAGGTTCCCACACAGGAGCAAGGACAAGGATTTTACTAGACTCTTTCTGGTTCCCCGAAAGGACAAAGCCTGGAGACCCATTCTGGACCTTTCAGTTCTAAACACATACCTGGAAGTACCGAAATTCAAGATGCTCACACTACAGCAACTTCTTCCCATGCTGGGCAAGAAGGCTTGGCTAGTAACGTTGGACCTCAAGGAGGCATACCTGCATGTCCCTATCAGACAAAATTGCAGAAGATACCTCCGATTTTATAGCAGGTACAACTCATTACCAATTCTCTGCACTGCCCTTTGGCTTATCTACTGCGCCCAGGGTCTTCACAAAATGCCTGGCACCAGTAATTGCATACTCAAAGAGGAATCCAAATATATCCATACCTGGACGACTGCCTTATTTAAGCAGACAGCAAGGACATTCTTTTAAAACATCTGGGGTTTGTAAAAAACCTACTAAGTTGCCTAGGGTACAAAGTAAACGAAAATAAGTCAAAACTAGTGCCCTCACAAGACATAGTATTCCTGGGTGCCAGCTTAAATACAACGGCCCAGATGGCTTATCTCACGCCCAGACAAGCAAGGACAACTGACTCAATACTTCAAAATGATGGCAACAAAAACCCTACTCCCTGCAAGAAAAATTCTGCAGGCCTTGGGATTCATGGCATCTTGCATACTACTAATACCATATGCCAAACTGCATATGAGGAAATTACAATGGTACCTGAAAAGCATATGGACTCAACACAGCCACAGCTTGGAAACAATAATACCACTAATTCCCTGCCTTCAACAGGAGTTTCTATGGTGGGCTCAGGCATGTCACCACAGCAAGGGTCAGCCTTTCACCTTGCCCACAGCCAGGCAAACCATGACAACAGATGCATCGGATTACGCCTGGGGAGCACACATGGCAGGACAGTGTATTCAGGGCAAATGGTCTGGCATCTCCACATCAATCAAAAAGAGATGCTAGCTGTACAAAATGCCCTAACAGCTTTCAAGGACCTCCTACATCCAGAACAACTTCTAATAAAGACTGACAACACCACAGTGATATGGTACATAAACAAGGGGGCACACATTCCTACCCCCTATGCAGGCAAGCAATGACCTTGTGGAACACAGCACTGACCTACCAAGTTCAACTACAAGCACAATTCCTGCCAGGAAAGAAAAATACATTGGCAGACAAACTAAGCAGAAATATCATGGATCCTCACGAGTGGAAACTAGACCCACAAGTATTCACAATGATAATTCAAAAATGGGGAAGCCCAGACATAGATCTGTTTGACTCCCCCCAAAACTACCAACTGCGAAAGTTTTGCACAAGGACATACCACACACTAGCTTGGAAAGTGGATGCCCTCTCATTCAGTTGGAAAACGCTAACAGTGTATGCCTTTCCTCCACTGCCTCTTCTGGCAAAGGTGCTGCTAAAAGCCAGATTAGAGAGGCCACAAATGATACTCATTGCTCCAGACTGGCCACGCCAACACTGGCATCCAATATTAAAGAACATGGCTCAAGGCCCACCATGGATTTTACCTCAAATTCCTCACCTGCTGACTCAGCAAAACAATCAGATTCTACACAGCCAACTCAAGACTTTAAATCTGGCTGCATGGCCGATTATCTAAACAACCAGTCAACACTTCACTTCTCTCTACAGCTGTTGCGGATGTCATTCTGGAGGCCAGGAGACCCAGCACCAGGAAAACCTACTCAGACAAATGGAAGATTCTTCGCTTGGAACCAGGCTAAAGGCCAAAATCCTCTTGCCCCAAATATTCCTCAGATTCTGCAATATTTAACTGAGATGTTGCAGAAAGGCCTTTCTTTTTCATCTATAAAGATCCACGCTTCAGCTATTTCAGCTCATTACAACACAGATCCTCCTATTTTTTCACATCCATTATTAAGACAGTACCTCAGAGGGGCTAAGAACATAAGACCGCCCCGAAGAGCACCAACTTGGAACCTCAATTTTGTTTTGGAAAAACGTACACTACCGCCCTTTGAGCCAGCTTTTTCAGCTGATTTACAATTTTTATCATGGAAAACTGCCCTGCTGCTAGCAATAACTTCAACACAAAGAGTCTCGGAGCTGCAGGCCCTAATGGCAGTGGAGCCTTTCATCATTTTTTATCAAGACAGAGTCTCTTTACGAACTAACCCTTCCTTTATGCCAAAGGTCGTATCCAGTGTGGCTCTAAACCAAACCATTCATTTACCCACCTTTTATCCAAACCCCCAGAATAAAGGGGAAAGGCTCCTGCACTCTTTGGACATTCACAGGCAATTACATTTCTACTTGGATAAAACAAAGGTTTTCAGAAAATCTGATCAGCTCTTTGTATCCTATGCTACAGGATCTCAAGGAAAGCCTATATCAAAACAGACCATTTCAAAATGGATAGGACATTGTATCCGTTTCTGCTACACACACCATGGGAAACCTGTATCTGGTAACATTAGGCCTCATTCCACCAGGGCTACAGCAACATCAGCAGCCTTCCTCAGAGGGGTACCAACCAAGGATATTTTGGAAGCTGCAACTTGGGAGTTCAGTGCACACCTTCACCAAGCACTACCACTTACCTCTATACTCAAAAACCAGAGCTGGCTTTGCCACTGCAGTTTTGCAGGGCCTGCTAGCTTCTCCAAACCCTGTTTAGTACCAACCGCCCAGCCTTAGCTTTGGGATTCAACCCAAGTGTGATGACTGCAGCAGGTGTAACACGATGAGCATAGTACAGTTTTGTACCTACCATAAATGTAGATGTTCGAGTGTTCACACTGCTGCAGTCCAGGTTACCCTCCCACCTTCCCCTCTTCTTACCTGGGTTTTATCTATAGCTCCCTGTTTATACAATCTCTAAGATGTATTTCTATATGGTGTATTTGCTTACAGCTACAGCTATTGTTTTCTACTTACGTAATTTACTTAGGATTATGTATTGCCTTCCTATTTGGGGGCACCTGACACCTGGGGCAAGAA
>NC_056743.1:1556037168-1556059668 GCF_019279795.1 Protopterus annectens
TCTGTGTGCCAGCATGCAAGTAACTGAAAGATACTCAATTGCTTTGTGTTATAAGTAGCACCCCTTTGCACACACACACACGCACACACACACACACACACACACACACACACAACATTGCAGAATCTATACACTGTGCTATTGGGAGAAAGTATAACAGATTCCTTTAGGAATTGTGCATCCCATATGTCTTACAAATATTTGTAGTACTTTTTGAAAGTTGAGGGGGTTGTTTGCTGCTGACCTTGTGGTACAGAGGTACATCTGGTGCTTCGGGTACTACTCCTTCAGATTCCTCCTTGAATTCTGGTGGGGTTATGGGAGTTTAAGGGAATCCACTGGCAGCTTTCCCCTTTTAAAGTGCAGAATGGAGTTAAAAGCTACTGAGTATCCTTAGCACTTCTGATATTTGAATAAACATTTTTTATGACATGGTAATGTGAATGGGTACACGAATGTAGCCAAGACCATACCATACAAGTCATAGCTTTGCATATTTTTAGTGGGAGTAGTAGTTTTTGCAGTTCAGATACTGGGCTCTGTCTTGTATGTTTTTTTTTTTTTTTTTTTTTTTTTTTTTTTTTTTGCCAGTCTTTAACTATAGAAACATTCTGCTGCTTACAGCAGTAATATTGTATATAGAATTTTCAGTGTAATACAGGGATAGCAAAAAAAAAAAAAAAAAAAAAAAAATCTTTCTGTAAAAAGGTGTGCTTATTATTAGTTGTCCATGTAGGGAAGTATAATATGAACATGTTTTAGTATCATGGTTAGAATAGTTGTGCATTTAAGACCAGTGGGCAGTTGAGTTCAGCTCAAAACAAAAAACGACGGTGTGACAGAGGGTAGCAGCAGGTGAACTTGGTGTAAATTGTAGAGCGAGTTCTGCAGGGGAAGTTTGATGGCAGAATTAGATGCATGTTCTTTCTCCCTTCAAAAAATAGGAAAAAAAGAGACCCGAGGTTTTTTCAGCTATAAGAAAAACTTCCCAACAATTTGCTGTGTATAGGGACCAAGACTCTGTTCCACAGGAGGAGTCCATGAATGTACCATGTTATGGTAAAGCCGCAACCCCTTGAAAGAGAAGCATTCTCATCAAACTGGAGTAATTATTATAATGCAATCAGCTACACATCTGAAGTTCATGAATGGGAGAGGGGGGGACAGGCATCTGTTGAGTGGGGTGAGTAACATAGGGTTGGGGTGTCATGTTAACTGTCTCCATCTTTCTCTCTGTTCAATGCCACACTCCTGCCTTCTTCATCACTCATGCCTGACTGTTGCAGATCTTCTTTAACACAATCCATCCACTTCTTTGCTTGATGTCCTGGTTTCCTCTTACCTTCTTTCAGTCTGTTCCAAATCTTCACTAGATTGTCTTCTTTTCTGCACATGTGTCTGAGCCACCGTAATCTATTCTCTTTAATCTTTTCTTAATTTGGAGCTACTTTGGCTTCTGTTCTTATGTCCTCATTTCTTTGTCTGTCCCACAGTGTGCATCATACCACTCTTCTCAGGCACTTCATTTCCATCACCTCTACCTTTACATGACAATATTATGTCCAAGTGAAAAGATGTCAACAGTGGGGATTGTTGCAGTGTGACCTTTTTATTAGGGGCTCTTTTAGAAGTTGCAAGGTGTTAATCTAATTGGCAAATGGCGGGTGAAGGAAATTGGGTACTTCTATCTAATCAGTTCTCCAACGTTAATTACTTTAATAAACATGCTGACTTGACTTGCTTCTTTACATTCATTAAAGTTTGTCGAAATGTGTCTTAAACTTTAGTGATATAGAAAATGTTGGTATTTCCTGAGGGTTAACTTTCACGGAGAGATTATAAAAATTGAATCAAATTTGCCACAGATTGATATTTGACCTGATTTCCTACTGACCGTGATCTAGGCCATCAGTCATTGAGAACAGGCCATCAAAAGAATGGACTTGTCGTTGCTGCTGAGACTCTCTCATATAAAGCAACAAAACTCTCTGCAGCTAAATACCCCTTGCAGAAGCAGGAAGCAAAATGTTTCTGATCTTGTTGAGGGGAGAAGCCCATCTTGCACTCCTATGTCCCAAAAAGGGGAAACTGTAAATTTCGTGTAGAACCACAGGCTAGAGGAAACAGTAATTTTCAATCTTGCACACTTTGAACTGAAAGCCATCTGATAAATACTTTTCACTAACTTGACTCTTATTGAGTAACCCTTTGATAAGGTGTCCAGTGGCCTCATACTTCACATCAAAGCAGCATCCCTGGGTGCTTCTTCGCATTTTATCTCTACTGTGTTTTTCTTTATATAATACCAGTTTTGAGCTAATGTTCATAAGTAACTGCTTTAAAATTTACTGTTTTTGTAGAGTTGTAAGAGTTGTTGAATTTTGCCATTTTCTAAATTATATGTTGTGCAGAGATTTCCTGTACTGATGATAGTCAATAGAAGAAAGATTTCAAAGGAAAAATCAAAGATCAATGCAGCCAAGGCTCAGTTAAGGTTCCTTTATTCTTGTACAAGGAGACAAAAATGCAGTTCAGAAATTTGTCTGACATTATACAGGAAATACTTCATTATTATACTGTTCTGTAAGCCATTGCCCTCTAAGCTGACGTAGTCAAATATAACTCTAAGCATTGTTTTAAAACAGGTGTTTACCAAGTTTTTCTGCTGATATAACAATTATAAATGTTCCCATGAGAAAGTTTTCTCAAAAACAATGTGGCCTTGCTGACCACCAGTCTGTAACGATTTGGTGTTACAATTCGTGATGCTTTCTTACTTCGAGCACAAAGCATATACTGATTACAGCCTTTAGTTTTATCTAGTTCCTCTACAGCTGCAGTGTTCACTCAACATGAACAAGGTTATTTGCTTAAGTCTAATAACATTTCAGAATACTGTATTGTTCTATTTTCCTAACGCTATCAAAATCATCTGTTTCTCAGTGTGTGAACAAGGTCATTCACTGAGCTGACCAGAAGCAAAGTCAGAAAGTACATGCAATTATTTTCAAGCCTGTAGCAGAGTAAATGTGTTAACCCTTTTAGGCTTGTAATGCAGCAAGCATAATGCTAAAGTATATATGAATACACATTTTACTATATATGTGAATACATATTTTTCTTGCATTTCCTCCCTATTAACACTTTTATTCTCTTCAAAAGCATAAACAGTTAATTTCTTTTCCCAACCTCTTCCACGTGGGATTTGCGGTTAGGTGAGTCATTTAGTTTAAACTTCTGAAAGCATTTCATTTTCCAGCAATTTATCAACTTCAGTGTTTTGATAGAAGGTTTCAGATACTGACATGTCTATCAATTCTTTAATCGTTTTTTTCATGCAGAGGGTATGCCACAACACGCACACACTCCCAACAGGAGTATCCCCATACAGACAGCTATTAATATGTTCATTATGAAGGTACCCCACCCCCCAAACAGATTCTGGAAAAAGTCCGTCAGTGGGTTGGGGCCTGGTTTGGTTATGGCCGACACTTGCTGTATCACCTCAAGGTGGTCGTTTATCTCATGTTGATAATCGGGTATATACTCACAACACTCTTCTTTGATTAAAGCGCATGTACCACCTCTCACCGCTAGGGTGAAGTAGAGAGCCATACGGTTCTGGAGCACTACAGTTCTCATAGCATTCAGTTCATCAGTTATCAATTCAAGAGCAGAAAAAGTTGCATTACTCATTACTTCGAGAAGTTTAGACAGTTTTCGCAGTTCCCAAATCGATTTTGCCGCTCCATATGCTGGTAATATGCCTGCCCACGATATGACAGCATCACTCAAGTCCATGTGCGTCAGCTTGGTATCCACGGTATGATGGTCTTTCCAGCCCGCCTCGATCCGTCCCACTGGATTCTCAGGCTTTCTGACAGCTTTCTTGGCTACATCTCGGGTATTTCGAATATTTCCCTGAGGCAAGACTGCAGTGTGTCGTATGGCCGGAACCAGGTACCCCAAAAAACAACTGCCGGACCAATTCTCAGGTAACCATTTATATGCTTTCTTACCACACACAAAATAACAATCCTTTACCTTAGTAGTTACTTTACTACGAAATGGCTGCCCTGCATGAAACATTTTCCTATCTATTACAGACAGTTGCTTAAAAAGAACAGGATTACGTTGCACGTCATCAGTAGTCTTGTGCATGGACTCAAGAAATGAGTCATAATTTGAATTACAAACTGTATCCATTCTGTTTGCTTTGGTATAACATTTGTAATGTACAGTCACATTGCACCTGCTCCAACCCACTTGAATGGTGTCATTCTTATCAAAACATACAATTCCCTTTTGTGTCACAGGCAAATACGGTGCTACCTTATGTGCTTTGATAGCTACAGTCTCATAAACCAAATTTTCCCAGGTCTCTTTGACCCCTAGGGGGACTGCAGTCATTAATAACCCCCCGTATGCTGTTGGTATGGCTGTGCAAATCCAGCAATTCGAAACATTAAGTCTCAGCATACACACGTGTAATTGCCTGATAAGTGTTAAAGTTCGGGTGCCAGTCTATGGTCGGCTCATCACTTTTATTCAGTTCAGCTGGTGTGGCCGAAAAAAGGATGGGCCACAGCAAAAAGATTATTGTTGTCAGTACAATTAACAGGATAACCATGCAATACTTCTGGGGTTGTTCTGCATTCCTGTTTGCTCTAGATTCCGTCATGTTTAGTCTTTCTGTGAAACAGCAAGATTTTTATCTAGCTCAGTTTTTGCAAAGTTTACAGCGTGTCAAATGGATCCAAGAGGATTTCTCACCAATCTTGATTGCTATGGGTGTCGACAAGAGGACCTGGTAAGGTCCCTCCCACTTTGGCGAGGTCCAATTCTTCCGCTTGACAATCTTCACCCAGACCCAGTCGCCTGGGGCTAATGTCGCTTCCAATGGTTGATTTGGCTCTTTACCTGAAACAGAAGATTGCAAAAGATGTTTAGAGTTCAGCATACGTTTCGTATATCCTGCTAGTGTACAGTCTGCTTCCTGGTCCGTGGACATGAGAGATTTCCACTGAGGGGTATAGTATGCCCTCCCAAATATTATCTCAAAAGGGGTCAATCCTTTCGCATTCGGAACAGTTCTCATGCTCAACAGTGCCAGGGGCAGGCAGTACACCCCATTCTTTTGTGTATCTGACATCAACTTCTTAAGCTTGTTCTTTAAAATCCCATTGTGCCTCTCCACAACCCTGCAGATTGAGGATGATATGCACAATGGTTTTTCAAAGAAATTCCAAAATATCTACCGAGTTGCTGTATAGTTTGATTTACGAAATGTGTGCCATCTAGGAATAATCTCTTTAACCAGGGCCTTTGCAACCGTAGCTGCATCTGGATTTTTAGTCTGAAAAGCTTCCACCCATTTGGAAAACATATCTACAATGACAAGGCAGTAACGTTTATTTTCACATTTACTCAGTTCTATGAAATCCATACAAATAGTGTGAAATGGATACGGTGGTGTAGGGAAACTCCCTTGCTTGGGCTTTAACGCCCCCTGTGCATGATGTTTGTTACAAGTGTGGCATGATAAAACTTTTTTGTATAGTTTGTAAATCCGTATGTAGTGAATACCCAGTTGACTAACTGTACCATCCCCTCTGTTGAGACATGGCATTGCCCATGGCTTAACAAAGCTGCATATCTAAACAAATTAGATGGCAATATTGGTTTTCCTTCTTTGGAGGATGTACAGTCCTTCCTTGAGGAGTGCTCCTCGCCTTACCCACTTCTGTTTTTCTGCCTGTGTAGTAAGTGTTTGCATTGTTTTTAACATTTCTAAGTCTAAAATCTCAGAAGGTTGTAATTCCTCGTTCAAAGGAAATGCTTCTGAGGCTGCTTGCTTTGCAGCTGTGTCAGCTCTTGCATTGCCTTTTGAAATCCTATCTTGTTGCCTGGTATGAGCTATGCATTTACAAACGGCTGCTTTCTGAGGTAACTGAATTGATTCTAACAAATCTAAAATAAACTGTGCATGATTAATCGGTTTGCCAGTAGATGTCACCATTCCTCGATTTTTCCACTGTTGCGCAAAAACATGTACAGTAGAAAAAGCATACTGACTGTCTGTAAAAATGTTTACACATTTACCCTTTTGTAAGGTGCATGCTCGTGTCAAGGCAATCAATTCTGCTGCTTGTGCAGATAAGCTGTGTGGTAAAGGTTTTGCTTTTATAATTTCAGTATCAGAAACTACTGCATATCCTGTTGGGTTCCGTCCTGTAGGACCCTTTCTGCATGAGCCGTCCACGTAATATGTCACCTCGGCATCATCCAAGGGAACATCCGTGAGATCTTTTCTGGGCAGTGTCTTTTGCTCAATTACCTGCAGGCAGCTGTGCAGTGTGCTATCTGCAGGAGTTGGAAGCAAGGTAGACAGATTCAAAGTTGTACAGCGTTCAATTGTCATGTGAGGTTGGCTCAACAAGATAGTCATACAGGATAGATACCTAGCAGGGGAAAGATATGCTATCTTCTCTTGCAGTAAAATAATCACGACTGCATGAGGCACTCTGTGTGTGAGGGTGGAATAATACTACTGAGGCCGAAGCCTGCACTGCCATTGCGGCTGCAACTACTGCTTGTACACAGTGGGGCAAAGACTGCACCACTGGGTCCAGTTGTGATGAATAGTAAGCAATGGGGCGTTGCTTGTCCCCATGTTGTTGTGTCAATACTGACGTCATATAACCTTGCTTACAATCTACGGTTTGGAAGAAACGTTTATGATAGTTTGGTAATCCTAAAACTAATGAGGATGCTATCAACTGTTTTAGTTTACAAAAAGCTAATTCTGCTTCTGGTGTCCATTGTATCAAATCTTGCACTGCCATAGGCTTCTTAAAAATCAGGTTTGTTAACGGTGCAGGTTCCAAAGCATTGTTTGGGATCCAGCTCCAACAAAAATTAGTCGTGCCAAGAAAAGACATCATTTCCTTCTTGGTTGTTGGTTTTGGTGCTTGTAAGATTGCTATTTTTCTGTCTTCATCTAATGTCCTACCCTCTTTGGATATTACATATCCAAGGTACTTAACTTGTTTTCTCCAAAGCTGCAATTTATCTTTGCTTACTTTGTGTCCTTCAGCGGCTAAGAATTTCAATAATGCTATAATGTCTTCCTTACAATCTTGCTGGGTGGGGGCTGCCAGCAGGATGTCATCAACATAAAGTAAAATCTGACTACCTTTCGATGGGGTAAACCCCGCCAAGTTACTTGCCATCTCTTGTGAGAATATCGTTGGACTTTCACAATATCCCTGTGGTAGTTGCGTATATGTATACCGTTTCCCCCTGAAATGTAAATGCAAACCAATACTGGCTGTCAGGGTGTATCGGTATTGAAAAGAACGCATTGCTAATATCTACCACAGAAAAATATTTTTGTTGAGGCTTTAGATCATTTAATAGGGTGTGTGGATCTGGCACCGTGAGTGCCCGTGATATTACTGCGTCATTTACAGCTTGCAAATCTTGGACCATACGCCATTATCCATTTGCTTTCTTAACCGGGAATAAGGGTGTGTTACATGGTGAATCAGGAGATTCCACCAGTATTCCTTCCTTAAGTAAAGCTGCTATGATAGGTTTAATACCTGCTTCTGCATCTTTTCTTAAGGGGTACTGACTTTTTTGTGGTCTAAATGCTGACTTTGGCATGATGGTAACTGGTCCTGCTGTACGAATAAGTCCTACATCTGATTTCCATGTTGACCAGAGTCTCTCTGGTATGTCTAATAAAGCTTTTTCTTCCTCTTCTTGCTTCTCAGCTGTCCCCGCTTGACTGCAAGTGTACAGCTGGGTGTGTCTGTGTTATCCAGTTCAATGTCTGTCTTTGTACTCCTTGTTCTGATAGTTCTGACTCTGTCTCCTTTTCCGATTTTGTGACTTTTTCTCCTAGATCTGCCCATTTCATACTCTTGTCCTTAGTTACTAACGTGGTAATTGATTTGATTTATACAGTGCAATGAACAGCTAACTACACTGTTCCCTTTCATGTCCCAGTACAAATTACGCAATACTAATCTGTTTGCACGGTTTTTAAACAATTCTTGCTCATATTCTTTGTCAGGTCCTGGTGTATTACAATAATACAGAGTACAGTGCAACAGATGTTGTATGTCAATGCAAAGGGAGGGGAACTTACTGATAGCTACATTCATTAACTCTCCAGTTATTGCCCCAGGACCGGTCGTAACCAAGTCCTGGCTGTACCAATAAAATGTTTCACCCTCCGATTGCACTGCAAAAGTATTAATTTGTTGCTGTGCTTCCATACCCTGCATGGTTGGGACTACTGCTATGCCAAATAGTAGCATAAGGTCTCTGCCCAAAAGGTTCACTGGGCATTTCGCAGAAACAACAATTTTACTTTTCTGGGTTAATCCTGAAACAGGATCTGTTATTGCAGTATTATGGGAGAGAGGCTCCCGATACAGCTGTCCATTAGCTGCTTTCACTAATATGTAATCATGTGACTCTGAATTGTCCAGTAGTTTGGAGGGGGTGTACCAGGGTTCGTGATGCCCTTGAGTCGCACAGAAATTTGGCTTCCCTCCCTTCTACCAGTAGTGTAACTTCTGGTTTCGTGTCAGCCAAATAGAGCTCCAGGTTCAATAAGGCTAGGTCTAATATTTCATTGTCCTCACTATCGGTAGCTTCCTGCACTTCCTCTATTTCTCCTAACACATTCTCTGCTCTGTCTATCACATTCTCATTTGTCCTTTCTTCGTTATTCCTATCCAGTGATTCTTGACTATCATATAGTCAGTCCTCACCCTCTTCATTTTTATCCTCCATAGCTGCCTTCTTATTTTTCTTGCAATCCCTTGCCATATGTCCCTTTTTACCACATTTGAAACATTCCCCCCTTTTCTTTCTCCCTTCAAAGTCCTCAGATGGCTGATCAGATTGATTCCCTGGGCATTCTTCTTGCCCTTCTTTCCGGACTGTACTAAATAAATTTCTCCGTCTACAGCAAATACTTGGGCTTTCTTTTTCTTTTTGCTATTAAAATGCCTTTCGGCATGCCTAGCATATTCAAGCAGTGACTGTAATCTGCTTGTGCGATGATCTACCATATGCTTCGTAATAAAACTGCTTATGGGTGCAATACTGCCTTTTAAAAATGCATTCTTTAACTGCTGCTCATATGGGGAATCTTGTGTCTGGTCTTCAGGAATCTGCATTCCACAATGGGTATTAAAACATTCTAATAATCTGGCGTAATACCTATCAACAGTTTCACCTTCTTGTTGGATGCATTGATTAATGCAAGTCCAGTTTGCCCTAGGCTTCCATTTCTCAGAGATTCGGTCCGTTAGACTTTTCACTCTGTTGTCTAACTCTGCGCTGCTATGTGGGAGGGGCTTAAGTGCAGCGTCATGGGGATTCCAGTTGCCACTGATCATGTGCCAATCTGGTCCTACTATTTGTCTTACTACTTTTTTCTACTTCCTCTCCGTTTAAGAGATAACTTAACCTCATACCTTCCAAGTCTTCTAAAAACTTTCTAAAATTAACTTTTGGATGGGGAATTCCCTCTGTTGCTTTCCGGATATCTTCTGGTGTCCACGGTCTGTATACTAGGAGACTTGGGTCCTGCCCTTCTTGTCCTGCCTGAGGATTTGCTACTTCTATGAGTGGGCATATCTCCTCTTCACTCATAGATCGCAAATTTTTATTTATTTGATACAACTCAATATCCCCTCTCAAATTGCGTGTTCCAGACCTAGTCTCGACAGGATCTCTGACAAACGGCTCTGCTTTTGTGACACCTCTACCTGACTGAACAGCAGGGTATCGTGGGGGTGGACCTGCCTGTCCACTCGCTTCATATTCTGGCAAGGGAAGCGGAGGGGCTGATGCTATAACCAAGTTGTTATCCTCTTTATCTAAAAACATTGCTTTTGAATTTTTATTTATTTGTTCCCTTCGGTTTGTTTCCTCAATCCACCTGTGTGCCTAAGGAATTCCTAATTTGCGCTGTCTTTTTACCTGCCCTTTGGAATCAAGTTTTGAGTTGTTTTAAAAGTTTGACAAGTGAGGATTTTTCTAGTTTACCATCAAATTCATATTTATTAACCCACTTTGTATAGTACTTAATGTTCTCGGCACGTCGTGACTGCATGTATTTGGCGTCTTCGGTTAACGGCGGATTTTGAGGTCGTTTTGTACACTTATTACCCATTTTATCCTAACCTTATGAATGTTATGTAACCCTTCTTGTTTTTTAACGTGGTACCACGAAGATTTTATAGTCCCTTCAGACTACCTGCCTACTTATTCTGTTTCCCTGATCTATGACAAGATAGCAATTTTTCTGTCCCTGGATTTACACAAAAATCCTGACTGAACAAATACAATCAAGTCCCTGATCTAAAACAGAAAAAAGTAGAATCACCTTACCTGAGCCTCCGCAATTGATCACCCCGGTCCGATTGAAACCTGCCCGTCAGCCGCAGATCAGAAAGTGGCCGGCCTCTGTTTATACGACAATTCAGTCGGAGGTCTTTTCGAACAAGAATAACTGTTTCTGTAACTTCTTCCATACGGATTCAAGCCACCAGGCCTGTCTGATCCGGGATAACCGAGAGGTTTCCGGTCAACGAAGGACCAACTCGTCAAAGGAAAAATCAAAGGTCAATGCAGCCAAGGTTCAGTTAATGTTCCTTTATTCTTGTACAAGGAGACAAAAATGCAGTTCAGAAATTTGTCTGACATCATACAGGAAATACTTCATTATTATACTGTTCTGTAAGCCATTGCCCTCTAAGCTGACGTAGTCCAATATAACTCTAAGCATTGTTCTAAAACAGGTGTTTACTAAGTTTTTCTGCTGATATAACCATTATAAATGTTCCCATGAGAAAGTTTTCTCAAAAACAACGTGGCCTTGCTGACCACCGGTCTGTAACGATTTGGTGTTACAATTCGTGATGCTTTCTTACTTCGAGCAAAAAGCATATACTGATTACAGCCTTTAGTTTTATCTAGTCCCTCTACAGCTGCAGTGTTCACTCAACATGAACAAGGTTATTTGCTTAAGTCTAATAACATTTCAGAATACTGTATTGTTCTATTTTCCTAACGCTATCAAAATCATCTGTTTCTCAGTGTATGAACAAGGTCATTCACTGAGCTGACCAGAAGCAAAGTCAGAAAGTACATGCAATTATTTTCAAGCCTGTAGCAGAATAAATGTGTTAACCCTTTTAGGCTTGTAATGCAGCAAGCATAATGCTAAAGTATATATGAATACACATTTTACTATATATGTGAATACATATTTTTCTTACAAAAGAGACCAGAAATCACAGTGGTTCTTGAACACAAAAGTTTCTGGTACCAGAAACCTAAATTAGTCACTGCATCTAAAATCTGTGTCTCTTGTCTTCTCCTCCCTCAGACTCTTACATGGCAATCTGTGTCTGGCCTACAGATATGTAAATGACTTGGTCTTATTTTATCAACTGCATATCAAGACTGATAGTAACACAATATAAGATCAAGGAGACCTAATTTTGCATTGCAGTATAAACAGGATTTGTTGGCATGACAGATCTGTACTCTAGAATATGCCTCTGATGCAAAAGCTCTCTTTATAAAGCAAAGCATGCCCCTCGCAATGAATCTTTTAGTTATGTACTTACCATAACGATAGATGTATGCGATCTATCTCGCCTATATTCTAAACTGATGGGCTCGGAGCCGAGAATCTGCTCCGACTCGGCCGGTACACTAGCACAAAGTCTCTGGCTGGGCCAACCCCTATATCCCAGGATGCACTGCACCCAAGCCCCCAGATCTTGTTTGCCCACACAAAGTCCCCTTCACATGCACCCACCTCGCAGAGATACGTGATCCAGAGAAGAGAATAAGACCTTCAGTGGAAACCCCACAAAGCGTTTCCTCCAAATCCTGCAGGTAGGGGGGCCGGAGGGCGGGTATATACAAATGTAGGTGAGATGGATCGCATACATTTATCTTTATGTTAAGTACATAACTAAAAGATGTAAGACGATCCTATCTCGCCTACATTCTAAACTGATGGGACCGCATCCCTAGCACCTAGATCCTGGGAGGCTCATTGGAAAACGCTCCCGAGCACTGTGGAGCCAAATGACGCCCGACTCCTGGACTCAAGTCTAATTTGTAATGAGCAATAAAAGTGTGTGGAGAAGACCAAGTGGCAGCAGCACAAATTTCATCTACAGACAGTCTGGAGTGGAAAGCTGTTGAAGTTGCCATAGCTCTAGTAGAATGTACTTTAACTGGAAATGGAAGGGACCTTCCTGTTGATGAATACATAAAGGATACACAATCCCTGATCCACCTGGCAATAGTGGCCTTAGTGACTGGTTTGCCAATTTTATTATCTGCAAAGGCAACAAATAATTGATCTGATTTCCTGTCCTGCTGCGTTCTATCCAGATAAAGACGTAGTTGTCTATGCACATCCAACTGGTGACATCTGTATTCTGCATCGGTGGAATAGTCAGGAAAGAAGACTGGAAGCTCAATTGATTGCTGAAGAGAAAGGGCAGAAGAAACCTTAGGGAGAAAGGATGGGTTTAATCTCAGGGATACTCTGTCATTATAGAAAATGAGGTAAGGAGGCTTGGCAGAAAGGGCTTGAAGTTCTGAAACCCTTCTGGCCGAAGTAATAGCTACCAAAAATGCAGTTTTCCATGACACAAATTTTTTTCTCACAAGTTTTTGCTGGTTCGAATGGAGGGGACGTCAAATCAGCAAGGACCACATTCAAATCCCATGGTAAAACTGGCTGTGATATAGGGGGACAAAGCAACCAAGCTCCTTTTAAGAAAGGCCTTACACAATTTGTGACTCATGAGAGAAGGGTCAAAGGCAACATGGTAATTGGAAATCGCTGCTAACTGCACTTTCAGCATAGAAACCGCAGAGCCTTGTCTAAAAAGAGAAGCCAAAAATTCCAATACTGCTGAAACAGGGGCTGTCAGGGGATCAAGGTTATGCCGCTGAGCCCAGAAGGCAAATCTTTTCCATTTGCTAAAATAAATACTGTTGGTAGAGGGCTTATGTGAAGAGGACAGTATCTGAACCACCTCAGGCGAAAACACATGCTGATTGACTAAGGTCAGAAGTGGAGCAACCAGGCTGCTAGCTTGAGAGTCCGTAGAGACGGATGGGCCTGCCCCGACTGGTGAGTCAGGAGGTCCGGGACTGGGTCTAGGATCCAGGGACCGTCCACCGCATACTTCCTCAGGAATGGAAACCATACTTGACTGGGCCAGAATGGGTCTATCAAGATCATGAAGCTTCCCAGACTGATAGCCTTCTGAATCAGTCTGGGCAGTACAGGAAGTGGAGGGAAGGCATAGAGTAGACCGGAGGGACACTTGTGAACTAGCGCATCCCTGGGTTCATCCCCTTGGGCAGGAATCAGGGAGAAGTAGTTGTCGCACTTCACGTTCAGCGGACTGGCGAATAGATCGCAGCACCGGGCGAAGATCCAGTCCGCCACTTGGTTGTTCAGGGACCATTCGTGAGGCATCAGAATGTCCCTGCTCAGCCTGTCTGCTATAACATTGGATTTCCCAGCAATGTGCATTGCCACTAGGAACCTCTGGGAAGCAATCACCCATTCCCACACTCTCATGGCTTCTCTGCAAAGGGGGTAAGACCTGGTTCCTCCCTGTTTGTTGAGGTACCAAACCACCGACATTTTGTCTGAAAGGATCGCGATTGTCCCCAGTGGGAGAGAGCTGTGAAGTGCCTGCAACGCTAGAAGCACTGCTCTCATTTCCAGGACATTGATATGTAAGCGAGTCTCGTGGTCTTGCCAAGTGCCTTGGACAGTCCTGCCCAGATAATGCCCCCCCCCTGTCTGGGAAGCATCCGTGGTGACAGTGGCAATGGGGTAAGGGGGGGTGAAAAGGTCTGCCTAGGTTCAGGTTGGAGGAGAGAAGCCACCAGTGGAGATCCCGCCGACAATTGTCTGTGATTAGAATCGGGTGGGACAACGGGAGTTCCTGAAAGGACCATTGGCTCGAAAGGAGCCACTGTAGAATTCATATGTGCAGCCTTGCCATCGGAACTAACAAAATAGTGGCTGCCATAGATCCTAAGAGTTGAAGGACTAACCTGGCTGGAGCCTTCCGACGGGGCAATAGGTCCGTGACCTGGTTCTGTAAGATCCTTATCCTTTCTGTTGGGAGGTAGGCTCTCATTTGTATGGAGTCTAGCTCTGCGCCTATAAAGGCAACACGCTGTGATGGCAGCAATACAGACTTTTCCCAGTTGAATGTTATGCCTAGCAATTGACCTAATTCGATGGTGGTAGTCACAGCTTGAGTGAGCAGATACTTGGTGGGGGCGGTGAGGAGCCAGTCGTCTAGATACGGAAACACCTGGAATCCAAGACACCTCAGGTGAGCCGTTACCACTGCCAGGCACTTGGTAAACACCCAGGGGGCTGTGGTGAGACCAAAGGGCAGGGCTCGAAACTGGTAATGACTGGATCCCAGGCGGAAGCGTAAGTGAGTCCTGGACGCTTTGTCTATCTTGATGTGATAATAGGCGTCCTTGAGATCGATGGAGCACATCCAAACTCCTTTTTCCAGCAATGGGAAAATGGATTGTAGCGTGACCATCCGGAACTTGGACTTCTTCACGAAGCGGTTGAGACGGCTGAGATCCAGAATAGGTCTCAAGTCCCCTGTTCTTTTTGGCACCAAAAATAATCTTGAGTAAGTTCCTAATCCGGTCTGGCCTTCGGGGACTGGTTGGATGACTCCTTTTTCTAGCAGCTTTAACACTTCTGTAGCTGCTTGAACCCTCTGATTGGGTGGCACGTCCGGGATTTTCCTTGGAGGAGAAGGGGGATGAATAAAGGGTATGGTGTAACCTCCTGCGATGATCCGGAGCACCCAATGATCCTGAGTGAAGGACTCCCAGGCTTTCAGGTGCCCCGAAAAACGACCCCCGACTGGCTCCGGAGACGCACAGTCGGGCCGTCCCTCAGGGACGTTTGAAGGATGAACCACAAAAGGATTTGCGGTCTCCTGTGTTGCGGGGGCCTCCGCTGTCTCTAGGGCGATGCCTTCCAGAGTAATTCCCCCCTCCTCTGCCTCTGGAGGGGGGTTCACATTGATGAGCAGGGAAAGACCTTTGCGATTTCTTGAACCACATCTTCCTTCCCCTCTGAGCCTTGGGATAAGGTCTCGTGGGAAGCGAAAAATGGGCCCCGACAGCAGACAAGGTCTTGCCCTCCTGCTTACATCTAGTGAGGTTGTCCTTCACCTTGGGTCCAAAGAGTGAGGACCCATCAAAGGGAGCGTCTGTGAATGAAGACTTGAACGCCTCCACAAAGTGACACAAGCACATCCAATCCTGCCTCCTCAGGGCTATGCCCGAACTTGCTGCTCTACCCGCCCCCTCGGCCGCATATGAAATGAGCCACATGGACGAGACAATGACGGACGACATGGTAGATAGCTGGGCGTTGACAGACTGAGCCAACGCTTCAGGCACATTACCCGAAAGGGTATCTCCCAACTCCTTCACAAGATCCCTTTGTAGTCTTGTGAAATGGCACAAATAATTCAGTGACCGCAAGGTAAAGGTCGCTGAAGATAGGGTACGCTTCCTGTACCTATCCATGCTCCTAGATTCCTTGTTAGGTGGATGGATAGACATCGAAGCCTCTGCCACGTCCTGTTGAGTGGCAGACGCCACCACCATAGCATCTACCGGAACTCCCTTAGTGAGAAACTGCTTATCGGGGGGTGCAGACAAGAATTTATTGGGACGAGTGGGAACAGGCTCCACAGTCAGGGTGCTCCCACACCCTTCGACAAATAATGTCCAGTAACTCGTCGAAGGGTGGAGATACCCAGGAGGCAGAGGGCTGGGCTCCGAAAGCCTTAAGGAACACCGACTCTTCTGCGGAAGGGGCTTTGGAAGGCCAGTTGCCTCTCTGTCTTAAGATCTCTAGTATGTCAGAGAACGAGACATCGTCAGAGGATGACTTAGGGGACCCTTTCGCATAATCCAGATCAGTGTCTGAGGTGACGGACTCGTTTGGGGAGTCCACATTCTTCCTCTTGCACATCTTTTTCCTAGGGGTCTCATCAGGCAAGGACTCTGAAGGCCCATCTGAAACTAAGGGACCACACAAGGAGGTATCCTCAGGCCTGGGAGCCCCGCTGTCCGAGGACAGGGGTGCACCAGAGGCTCCAGTCGCCGTGCCCAGGGAAGGAGCTACAGATTCCGGAGAAGTGACTAGGAACTTGGCCAGCGCACTCCTCATAGGCACGAAGGCGGGTCCACCAGAGTCTGTAGAAAGACCCCCCTCCGTGGCCCTGACCAGAGTTGGGCCCCCCCTCGCTGAAGCACCAAGAGGGAGACTAGGAGCCGAGGTCAGAAGCCTCAATGACTCCCCCTCAGGCCCGACCAAAGAGTCATGAGTACCAGGACCTGTCGAAAGTATCGAGAAGGTTGGAGCAGAGGTAGGTGCCGACGGACTAGCAGCGGGTCTCGGAACTGACCCAACAACTTCCCCAGATTCTGTAAACCCCGGCTCCGACGACCCTAAGGTTGTCGAAGGAGGAAGAGACGGTACAGGCAAGGCGGGCTCCGGAGCCGACTGGGCTGGGGCCGACAGCAATTTGGAAAAGACCGGTGACTGTAGGAGCCTCTGGACAACCCTGTCCAGGTCCGAATCAGAGAGCCTGGAGGACTTGGAGGAAATAGAAGGGGCTCGACAAACTGTCTCTATGGGCTCTGATATCACTGTAGGAGTTCGGCTCCGAATCGGCTCCAACATTATTGGAGCTGAGGCAGACTCAAGGAACACCAAAGCCTCGCTCGGAGCCGACGAAACCGATCCTGGAGCCGACCCTGTCTCTCTCTGCTCTGAAGCCTTAGGAGCCGAGGGAGGAGATCTCAATTTCGAACCCCTTTCCATCGGCTCTGAAGTCAGTGGAACCAAGGAAGGGGAAGCAGAACTTGGTCTCTCATCTCTCGGCTCCGAGGGCAATGGAGCCGAAGATGAAGACGTAGATTTTCCTCTTTTAGCCGGCAGATCTGACGGACTGGTCGGAACCGACGACCTTTTCTTCTTACCACGAGGCTCTGAAGACTGAAGAGCCTCTTCAAAAGAAGGCCTGATTAAGCCTTTTAAAATCAGTTTATTTTTTCTCTCTTGGAGGACAAGGCATGGCAAACACTGCAAGACTCTTGTAAGTGCTTGGCCCCTAAACAGTAAACACATATGTCATGCCATCTGTGATAGACATCTTGTACCCACACTTGGTACATTTTTTAAAACCAGAAGGCCTATGCTCTTTTCCAGACATTCTGACCAAAAAACACACACTGAAGGAAGGAAGGGAATAGAGCTCTAACTTAAACGCTCTAAAGGTAGGGCTAAGGCCCACCAAACACCAGGAATTTACCACAGAAATTTTAACTTTAAGCTAAAACAACCAATACACACTCAGACAACAAGATAGCTATTAAAATAGCTGTTTTGGTTAAATGTTAAGAAAAAGCTCACAAAAAAACCCAAATTTGACTAAAAAAATAGGGTACTTTCACAGCCAACTCGAAACCATGTCTTAGCACTAGGAGCGGCAAACGAGATCTGGGGGCTTGGGTGTAGTGCATCCTGGGATATAGGGGTTGGCCCAGCCAATCAGAGACTTTGTGCTAGTGTACCGGCCGAGTCGGAGCCGATTCTCTGCTCTGAGCCCATCAATTTAGAATGTAGGTGAGATAGGATCGCCTTACATCTAACATTACTGATTGGCTGGGGTAATGTAGATTTATGCCATTTCTAGTTCTTCACTCCTGTTCTGAATGGACGGGAAGAAATTTAGTTTGGTGAATCAGTGGGACTGCAGTGGGAAGGCTTCAAATGGTTTAACTGGTCTGTTGCCTAGTGCCAACCTATTAATGTATCATCTTAGCTTATCAGTTCTGTGCTTTAAGATGCTAATTGGACTATTTCTGTGAACCAGTACTGCTAACCCACTTCTAGAAATTTAGAAAAAAAAATACATTGGGAAAAACTTCAGAAGCTTTGCATGTTAATGTGAAAGGTGCGTTTCTTCTAGATAAACAATATGAAGGGGTTACTATCTTTATATAGGCAAATGCCTGTGCTCTTTTTAACTGAGTTGGTTAAGTCTTTAACATTCCATGTTAATGCCCTCAAACAGAAATTTCTACTTTCTCAGTCTCACCTGGACAAGAATCAATCGACATCTCTTCAGCAAGTGCAAATCTAGTAGATAAATCTGGGAAAAACGACTTTTATTGACTTGAGTTATTTTGGGCAACCTCAGAGTGGGTATAAGTTTTGAGGATGTGGGCGTTTTGGGGGGACTGCCCTCTCTGCAAAAATAGCTTTGACCCTCATGTCTCATCTGTTTCCCTCCCAGGTTTACTACTATAATTTGTATTTGTTTTTCTACTCTTGTCAATAATAATTACATATTGATTTGATTGTCCATCTGTGGGATTATCTACCTTTTGTGTTTACTCCGTGAATTTCTTCTGTTTTATGTTTTTGTGAATTTCTTCACCTGGGCTCTGCTTGCAAATGGGCTGTACTAACCCGGTAAACAAACTAAATAAACTTTCCTCCGAGGTTTGTCAAAAGTTGTTCTGGACTTTTTGATCGAGTGCCAATTGTTTTCTTTCAAGTGGTTGCTCAGTCAGTGGACCATGTTGAATAGTAATCTGGTTGAAGTGGCTCTTGAACCCCTCTTAGATGAATTCTGGGTACTGTGCGACCAGGCATCCTGAGTACTACTGGTTGTTTTGCCTGACAGTTTAATATTGTAAAGCAAAGTTGCTGTTTGCATTCTTTACATAGACAGACTTATCTAGGCCTCCATCACCCACCAAGACAAACTCGTGAGACTATTGCAAATCCCATGAAATGCAGCTGCTGAGGGGGAGAATGTAAACAAACTGCTAGTAGCCATATATTAAAGTAGATTGTTGTACCCTGCCCCTCCAGTACTCCGTTGACTGCTAGTAATCAGTTTTTATGGCTTACTTTGGCATTCAGCAAAAGTAGTAAATACCTGTAATAAAAATTTAGTGCATGGAGCACCATGATTATGTTTCAGAATTGGGGGCAAAAGCAAACCTGTAACATGCTTCTGCAGCATGAGACCAGATTGTAACAGCACTTTCAGAAGTGTCTAAAAATTATTACACAACCTTTATGTACTATTGCATTCAGGTGATGGATCTCATAAGATGTACTTCACTCAACTGTCCCTGATGCCTCATATTTTCTGTCAGCAAAACTTTACAGGCATCTTTAAGGCACTAATGCATTATTTAAAAACTGACCCTGACATTTTCCTCCAATTGTATTACCTGCTGTATACAGCACTCGCTAAGTGCTTTACTGATTTCAAAGTTGGTAAAATACTTTTCTTTTGTAACTGGTAGTACATGGAGTAGATAACTGCATCCACTATAAAGAGTTATTATTGGATTTTGCCGAGTATGGCCAGTGTGTTCTTGGATGCCAAGATTCACCTCTCAAGCTTTGCTCTTGAGGTGAATTTCTTGCCATCCATGTCTCGCTCACCATAATAACATGGTTGTAATTGGAGACCTGATCAAATGGGCGTGGTGCCATATGCAAATGAAGCATGATCGACCTGACATGCAGATTTGCAAGTGATATCCATACTTTGGTTGTTGTGTGGAGCATAAGGAAATGACCCCAGCACAAGTGATTGTGAATGCCCTAGAGACTGAGAGTCTCCAAAGCTAAATGGCTCAAATGCTGCAGATGTTAACTGTAACTTCTAAGAAATTCCCCTTTGTCTTCCTAGCCATTTAGATGAGTGCATGTGGAGAAGTAAATATGGGGGAGACTTTGATCAGCTATTTACCTCTTTCTTGATTACATAAGTGAATTTCAAGAAACTCGCCTAAGAGTGTTCTGAGATATTCCCACCCAGTAAATCTGTGCAGTGCCCCAAACAAGGAGAATAAGTATCCTTTGCTGCCCCCCCCCCCTGCCTTTTTAACTAATTTGCCAGTTTCCTCTAGTTTGTTTTTACAGCAGTTCTCTTGCGTGGTAGTTTGTTTCCTCCAGTTTGTTTTTCAGCATACTTCTCAACTGTACAGATTTTTAGACTGTCTAGATTTTTGCCTCGCATTTCAGGTCCATTTTTCACAAAACTATGGTTTTTCTGGCAAATTAGTGGCAAATCATTAGACTGAAGTTAGAAAATAATGACCGACATTTGAGTTTGACTTCATATGTTTCAGAAAATTCATGCCAATGCAAAACCTGTTGTTCTGTTGACTTTCTAAGTTTGTAAGAATGATATTTAAAAATTGTCCCTATTTTTGGGCCATTGCCCCACTTTTATTTATAGTTTTGACCATGTTTTTTCAGTACTTGTCTCTCTCTTTCACCCGTTTTATATTATTTACTGCTGTTTCCATGTGTGGTTATTCATATAAGAGTAGCTTATTTTATTTTTTGCTGTTATAACTATAAATTATTTTAATTCACTTTAAAGTTAGGCTGCACTGATGTGCCGATTACTTGATGAATATCGATGAGGCCAGTGATGACATCACCATAAATATTCATTAAATATTCATACATGTCATCAGGTGGTGGGTGGGGTTTGGGTGAGGCTCATATCCTTGGGAGGGGTACAAGGATACAGTTATGACATCTTCTCTTTGGGCAGTGTTATTTTAGACTTTAACTCTCCTCCCTTCACAGAGGCCATTGTCATTCTGATGTGGTTTCTCCTTGTGATATTTGCAGTTTTCAGCCACCTTCAATGCTTCTCCTGGGTCCTGAAATGTTTTTGGCTGTCATGGAGAGCGTTATTTTAAAAGTGGCAGAATTATTCATGTTGAAGTTTAAAAATGTGCATCTATAGTCACTTCTGTTTTGATTGCAATCCTAATAATACTTGTCCTGCTTCTTTCCACAGGCTTGATGGAATCCTATCTCAAACTGTTTGCCTTGTCATTGCTGAGAGATTCACTCAGTATGCCTGCTCAGTAGTTAGTCCTGTTGCATGAATTGCCCACTGTTCAAGTAGGTGCTGTATGAATGCCAGGCAATCTGTTTCTTCCACCTACTCTAGGAGCCCAGTGAAGCTTAGATTTTCTTCACCTCCATCTCGCACTGCAGCATGGAGATGTCCTCCAAGTGCTCGGTCAGCACTTTCACCAGCTCATTTTTTTATTCCTGTTAAGATGGAATGCATTTTTCTGTCCTTGTTTCTAATCTCACCATGGAAGCTGTGATAGTGTGTGAGGACTGGATTTTGCTGACTACTTGACTCACTGTGATTCCAGGGTCAGGCTCTAGAGTTGCATTTGGCTCAGTACAGGGTTCTCCCAGTGTGTGCCGAGAAGTTGTTGGGAACGATTTATAGCTACTTTTTATTGTCTGGGCTATGTGTATGTTAAATTTCATGGTATGATCTATTGCAACTCCAAGGAGTTTGGTGTGGGGAAACTGGAGTAATGATGGTATTGTTTGATGAGGATATTTTGAATAGTGGGAGGGGGTCTGGGGCCATTGTCAGATGCAACCGGATACGTTTTGTTATGTTGGGATTGAGTGTTAGCTATGTGTTTGGTTAGGCAAGATTCAACTGTCGAGAAGGACTGCAGTGTTTGTTGGAGATGGAGTGTTAGGGCAGCATATATTAAGGTTGAATCTTCTGTCTACTGGGTTAGAGTGGCGTGGAGGGTGGCAGTGTGGAGATTATTAGTAAACAAAGTTAAGAGAAGAGGTCCAATGACAGTCTGTTGAATTCCCAAAGTAACGGGCAGCAGAGGAGAGATGTTTTTGAGCCATTTTACTGCTTGTTGGTGCCCAGTTAGATAGTCCTGAAACCAAGCAAGTGCAGAATGACTGAGTTTTGAGTACATTTAAGAGTTGGATGTGTGAGACTGTTGAATGCTTTGGAGAGATCCAGAAATCTAGAGGAGACCAGGTTGCCTTCATTTCCAAGATGGTTAACGGTGCTAGTGAACCTCAACAGGGCAGTGGTTGTACTTGGTTAGGGTAGAATCCATGCTGAGTTTTAGATGGAAGATTATTAGTAAAGAGATCTAGGATTTGTGTGTGAGTGCATTTTGAGGGTGGTAGTCTGATAGCTCAATTGAGTTTCCAACTTTGTGTAGCGAGATTTGTGCTATTTTCCATAGTGCTGGAACTAGTTCCTCAGAGAGAAGTGATTTTATGAGAATGGAGACTGGATAAGGCCTAAGCAGCAATTTTAAGAGTCTTGAGAGTCTTAGGGTTGATTGTCCGCTGCCAGGGTAGTTGGTTTGAGCTTTTTAAGGTATTGTTTTTTTATAGGAGCAGTAGGGACAGGTTGGAAGGAAAAAGTTATTGGGATTATGTATTGGTGAGTAAGTAGGAGGAGGTGAGGGGCAGTTACTGTTTGTGAGGGCAAATAGATGTGGTGAAAATGTTATTAAATTATGTAGGTA
>NC_056743.1:1556067662-1556095162 GCF_019279795.1 Protopterus annectens
GCAAATACTTCATAAGGATTTCCATTCTTGTATCCCATGCCTAGGCCCAGACCACGACGTTACTAGTTGTCGGTTTTGTGCTAGGTTTAATAAGCGCACTATTAAACATTGCTTTGATGTTGCCCGACATTACTTTGGCAGAAAATTTAATTATACCATGCCGTCGGAACCTCCGATGACCGGTATTCATAAAAAACGCAAAGACAAAGAAAAGGACAGGCATCCGAGTTCCAAAACTGATGATGAAGCCTCTTCTAGGCCAGTCGCCGGTTCTCAGTGAGGCACTTTCGCAGCCCCTGGCACCCACTACCTCAGAGCCACAGGCCGCCTCCGACTCTCACGTGGAGACAACTAGGCCTCTGGAAACTCAAGGTATTGGACCTACGGAAACTATTCCCTCAGATGGGTCCGGAGCCACTGAGCAGGCATTAGCTTCTGAGGGTGTTTTCAGACCTACACAGCTTACTATCAAGTCCACTTCAGCAGCCAAGGCAAAGTCTAAAACACCATTAAAGACAAAGAAACCACTACAGCATTCTTCTGGACAGTCATCCATGCCTAAGAAACAGATGCTTAAAATGGCTGAGGACCTAATTACTTTGATCAGGGGTACCCATCCCCCTCCTGATAAAAGGCCTAGGCAAGGCACTGACTATGACTCTTCTGACCAGGTCTCTTTCCTCTGATTCCTCTTCAGATCAGGGATATTCTCTTCCTCCCTATGAGGACTCTGATGCTGAAGAATCTATCCCTTCAGCGTCTCCTCCTGAGGATTACTCTTTTGGGGAAACCCTGCACACCATGAGGGGGCATTTCCATTGGGAGAGCCAGGATTATTCAGAATCCAAGAAAAGGCTCAGGGACTTTCTTTTATTGCCTCAGCACAGGCCCCTTGCTATTCCCCCCTGTACTAGATATTTTTGATTGTTTTTTATGAATCCAGTTTGTCTCCTGATTCTTTACCCCCTGCACCAGTCAAGCCAGATAGGTACTACAGGGTCCCAGACTCATAAATTTCTTTATAAAAACCCTGCTGGTGACCCAGAAACAATTTCTCAGGGTCCCAAAGGGGTCAAAGCTTCCACTGCAAAAAAACCCTGTTCCCTCTGATAGGGATTCTAGAGCACTGGATAGATGGGGGGAAAAAAGTTTACACTTCTGCTACTTTAGCTGTAAGGGCTTTAAACTGCCAGTTTCACATGCTTAAATATCAACAATACCGAATGTCTTTGCTAAAACAGAAAATGCTTACAAGCTCAGAATGTTCTGACAATAAGGAAATGCAGGATTTATTACATGCAGCTGAACAAGTGGGAAAGCATACTCTGCAATGTGGATGTTCGTGTTGTACTGCTGCAGTCATTACACTTGAGTGGTTATCCTGCCGTCAGGCGGTTCCCCAGTCGGCCTGAGTTCCAAAGTCTTGGTCCGGCGTCGGTTGCTGTCACCTCCGCCCTGACGTCAGTGCGACAGGGGTATATAAGATGCAGCCAACGCCATTTTCTCCAGTCTTTCTTGCCACACGGTGCCAGAAGCAGTTTGCAAGTGCTGGTCGGCCGACTCCTGAGATTTTCATTCCGAATCCAGAATCGAAGTCTTCTACAAAGCTAAGTACCCCATTGGGGAAACTTTTTCTTGCCTCAGACCGATGTCAGTAAAAGGTAATAACTGTATTTCTTGTGGGAAGCAAATACCGCATAAGGATTTCCACTCCTATTGTATTCCATGCCTAGGCCCAGACAACAACGTCACTGGTTGTCGGTTTTGTGCTAGGTTTGACAAACGCGCTATTAAACGTCTGTTTGATTTTGCCCGACATTATTTTGGTAGAAAATTCAATTACACCATGCCGTCGGAACTTCCAACGACTGGATTATATAAAAAGCGCAAAGACAAGGACAGGCATCCGAGGCCCAAAACTGACTACGAGGCCTCTTCTAGGCCGGTCGCCGGTTCTCCGGATTTCAGCGAGGCACCTACGCAGCCCCTGACGACCGCATCCACAGAACCACAGACTGCCTCTGACTCCCACGTGGAGCTGGTTGGGCCTTAGGATGCTCTGTTTTCAGCCTACCGAAACTAACCCTTCTGCGTGAACCGAAGTAGCTGAGCAATCCACAGCTTCAGAGGGTGTCTTCAGAACTACCCAGTTAACCATTAAGCCCTCTGCTAAGTCTAAGGCCCCGTTAAAAACAAAGAAGCAGATGCAGCATTCTCCAGGACAGGCTTCCATGCCTAAGAAACAAATGCTCATAATGGCCGAAGACCTAATCACCCTAATCAGGGGGTCCCATCCCCCCCCCGATAAAAGGCCAAGACAGGATGCAGATTATGAATCTTCCGACCAGGTGTCCATTTCTTCAGATTCATCCTCAGACCTAGGATATTCCTTACCCCCGTATGAGGATTCGGATGCCGAGGAATCTATTCCATCAGCCTCTCCACCTGAGGATTACTCCTTTTAGGGGGAGACCTTACATACCATGAGGGAGTATTTCCATTGGGAAGGCCAGGATTACTCCGAATCCAAGAAAAGGCTCGGAGACTTCCTTTTGTTGCCTCAACACAGACCCCTTGCCATTCCACCAGTGTTAGATATTGTGGATGATGTGTACACTGAATCCAGCTTAAACCCTGACTGCTTACCTCCAGCCCCAGTTACACCTGATAGATATTACAGAGTCCCTGACTCTCTCAAATTTCTGTATAAAAGCCCTGTTGCTGACCCTGAAACTATTTCTCAGGGACCCAAAGGGATTAAGGCCTCATCAGCAAAAAAAACAGTTCCCTCTGACAGAGACTCCAGAGCATTAGACAGATGGGGAAAGAAAGTATATACATCTGCAACTTTAGCAATGAGAGCCTTAAATTGCCAGTTTCACATGCTAAAATGTCAGCAATTTTTGATGTCTCAGTTGAAACAAAAGATGCTTCCAGATTCAGATCCTCCTAATTTTAAAGAAATGCAGGATTTATTGCATGCAGCTGAACAAGTGGGAAAACATACTTTGCCATGTGGGTTTGATTCCTTAGAGGCCTCCTGTAGAGCAGCAGTTACAGGCTCTGTCATTAGAAGGCATGCATGGTTAAAGGAACATCCATTACCAGATCATGTTAAGGCAAAATTATTGGACGCACCTTTGCAGCGGGATGTGTTGTTTTGGAGTTAAGGCAGAGGAGGTATTAAAGAACTTGGAGGATAAGGCAAAATCCATGCAGACCGTGAAGGATTTCTTACAGGTTCAGCCTCCTCGTTTTAGCAGAAATTGGCCAACAAAGAATTGGTCTTTTCCAATCACAGACAGACCTCAGAGGCAAATACAGATGTCGAAGAGGGAGAGGTCAAGCACAAGGTCCTTACAGGCCTCGACAATGGGGTACACCAGGCCAGAAATAAGGGGAAGACGGGCCACAACCTTATGAAAAACAGCCTCAATGACTTCCCACTGCAGCTGCCAAACAGTTCTCTCTTGGCAGCCCCCTTAGGAGGAAAACTGGCACTTTTCTATCACAATTGGCTTTGCATCACCAAAGTCAAATGGGTTCTCAACATTGTATCTCAAGGTTACAGTTCCAATTTCACACTTTGCCAAGGTTAAAAAGAATGCCAAATCTGCCACCAAATCAATGGGCAGTGGCTCAAAAACAAATTACATCACTCATGAACATGAGAGCTATTCAAAAGTTACACCACAGGAGCAAGGACAAGAATTTTATTCAAGACTCTTTCTGGTTCCCAGAAAGGGCAAAGCCTGGAGACCCATTATGGATCTTTCTTCTCTAAACACTTACCTGGATGTTCCGAAATTCAAAATGTTGACACTACAGCAGCTTCTTCCCATGATGGGCAAGAAAGCTTGGCTAGTGACTTTGGACCTCAAGGAGGCATACCTGCATGTCCCTGTCAGACAAAACTGCAGAAGATACCTCAGATTTCTAGCTGGTACAATGCACTATCAATTCTCTGCACTGCCCTTTGGCTTATCTACTGCACCCAGGAGGCGCTTTCGCAGCCCCTGACGCCCGCTACTTTAGAGTCGCAGGCCACTACCGATTCCCATGTGGAGTCGGCCATGCCACTGGAAACTCGAGGTATTGGAGCCTCGGAGATTATTCCCTCAGATTGGTTCGGAGCCACTGAGCAGGCATCGGCTTCTGAGGGTGTATTCAGACCTAAACAATTATATATTAAACCAACTTCAAAGACTAAAACACCTTTAAAGGCAAAGAAACAAGTTCACCAGCCACAAGGACAGGCCTCCATGCCCAAAAAACAAATGCTCAAAATGGCCGAAGACTTAATTACTTTGATCAGTGGTTCCCATCCCCCTCCTGATAAGAGGCCTAGGCAAGAGACAGACTTTGACTCTTCAGATCAGGTTTCCATTTCTTCTAATTCCTCTTCTGATCAGGAATATTCTCTTCCCCCCTATGAGGACTCTGATGCTGAAGAATCAATTCCTTCAGCTTCTCCTCCTGAAGACTACTCTTTTGGGGAAACCTTGCATACCACGAGGGAGCACTTCCACTGGGAGAGCCAAGATTTTTCAGAATCTAAGAAAAGGCTCAGAGACTTCCTTTTGCTACCTCAACTCAGGCCTCTAGCTATTCCGCCTGTGTTGGACATTGTAGATATGTTCACGGAGTCTAGTCTGTCCCCTGACTCTTTACCTCCAGCTCCTGTTAAGCCGGACATATACTACAGGATCCCTGGCTGTCATAAATTCCTTCTCAAAAACCCTTCTGCAGACCCAGAAACTATTTCTCAGGGTCCAAAAGGGGTCAAGGCTTCTACTGCAAAAAACCCTACCCCCTCTGACAGGGATTCTAGGGCACTGGATCGATGGGGAAAAAAGGTATACACATCTGCTACTTTGGCTATAATGGCCTTAAATTGCCAGTTTCATATGCTCAAATATCAGCAATATATCATGACATTGCTTAAACAGAAAATGATGGCAAATTCTGAATGTGCAGAAAACAAAGAAATGCAGGATTTATTGCATGCAGCTGAACAAGTTGGAAAGCATACTTTGCAATGTGGGTTTGATTCTCTGGAGACCTCCTGCAGGGCTACTGCTGTTACGGGTTCTGTCATTAGGAGGCATGTTTGGTTAAAGGAACAAAATCTGCTTGACCATGTTAAAGCAAAATTATTAGATGCTCCTTTACAACATACCTTGTTTGGTGTTAAGGTAGAAGAGGTGTTAAAGAAAATGGAGGACAAAGCTAAATCTATGCAAATGGTCAAGGATTTCTAATAGGTACAGCCAGACACTGGCCTACAAAGAATTGGTCCTTTCCAGTCTCAGACAGACCTCAAAGGGGCAGATCCAGACGCCCTAGAGGCAGATCACAGCCGCAAGGATCCTACAGGTCTAAGCAGTGGAGTGTTTCTACCTCCAAAGGTAGAGAATACAAAGCACAGTCATACAGGAAACAGTCCCAATGATGTCCCCCTGCCTGCACCAAGCACTTATCTTCTGGCAGCACCCTTAGGGGGAAAACTAGCACTTTTTTCTCAAAATTGGCACATTATAACTCAGGACAAATGGGTTCTAGACAGTGTCACAAGGCTACAAGTTTCATTTCCATACCCTGCCAAGGGCAAACTGTTGGCCAGACCTGCCAAAAAATCAATGGACAGAGGCTCAAAAACAAGTCTCAGCTCTCATGGCCATGAGGGCTATTCAACAAGTGCCACAGCAAGAGCAGGGACAAGGATTTTATTTTACTGTTCTTGGTACCCAGAAAGGACAAAGCATGGAGACCAGTACTGGATCTATCTATTTCAAACACTTTCCTGGATATACCAAAATTCAAGATGTTGACCTTACAGCAGCTTCTGTCCATGCTGGGCAGCAAGGCTTGGCTCGTGACTTTAGACCTATAAGAGGCATACCTGCATGTCCCAATCAGGCAGTCGTGCAGACAGTCATGCAGAAGATACCTCGGATTCAAGGCTGGCTCGAAGCATTACCAATTCTTTGCACTGCCCTTTGGCTTATCTACTGCGCCCAGGGTCTTCACAAAGTGCCTGGCACCAGTAATTGCTTACTGCAGACAGAGTAATACAAATCTATCCTTACTTGGAGGACTGCCTCATACAAGCAGAGAACAAGGACATTCTACTACAGCATCTGACGTTTGTGATAAGACTTTTAACATGCCTAGGGTACACAGTCAACAAAAAGAAATCAAAACTAGTACCCTCTCGAGATAATATTCCTGG
This sequence comes from Protopterus annectens, assembly GCF_019279795.1. NCBI lineage: Eukaryota > Metazoa > Chordata > Ceratodontiformes > Protopteridae > Protopterus > Protopterus annectens. The sequence goes on from NC_056743.1 coordinate 1,556,073,895, forward strand.
GTGCAAGTTTAAATACAACTGCCCAGATGGCTTATCTCACTCCAGACAAACAAAGGCAACTGACTACCTATTTCAAGGAAATGGCAACAAAGGCCCAGTTATCTGCAAGAAAAATTCTGCAGGCTTTGGGCTTCATGGCATCCTGCATCTTACTAATTCCATATGCAAGACTGCATATGAGGAAAATTCAATGGTACCTAAAAAGTGTCTGGACACAACATTGCCACAGTCTGGAAACGATGATTACTCTAATTCCCTGCCTGGAGCAAGAGTTTCGATGGTGGACAAAGGCTTGTCACCAAAACAAGGGACAGCCATTCTCACTACCCCCAGCCAGGCAGAGCCTAACAACGGATACTTCAGATTATGCCTGGGGGGCACACATGGCAGGAAGAGGCATTCAGGGCACCTGGTCCACAAACCAAAAGCATCTACATATCAATCAAAAAGAGATGCTAGCTGTTCAAAATGCCCTGACAGCCTTCGAGGACCTACTTGCCTTCGAGGATCTACTTCATCCGGGACAACTACTGATAAAGACAGACAACACCACGGTCATGTGGTACATAAACAAGCAGGGGGGCACTCATTCTTATCCCCTGTGCAGACAAGCCATGGCTTTATGGGACACAACATTGACTTACCAAGTACATCTGCAGGCACAATTCCTGCCAGGAAAGGAAAATACTCTGGCAGACGAACTAAGCAAAAACGTCATGGATCCCCACTAGTGGCACCTGGATCCACAAGTCTTCAGCATGATAACAAAGAAATGGGGACTCCCGGACATAGATCTATTTGCCTCCCATCAAAACAATCAACTAAAAAGATTCTGCACAAGGACTTATCACAGACAAGCTTGGAAAGTGGATGCCTTATCTTTCAACTGGACAAACCTATCAGTATATGCCTTTCCTCCACTGCCTCTCCTCCCCAAGGTACTCCTAAAGGTCAGGCAGGAGAAACCAAAAATGATTCTGATTGCCCCAGACTGGCCACACCAGTACTGGTATCCGATCTTAAGGAACTTGTCCCAATGCCCAGCCTGGACCTTACCTCAAATACCTCATCTACTGTCCCAGCAAAACAATCAGATTCTGCACAGCCAACTCAGGACCCTAAACCAGGCAGCATGGCGGATAATGTAGCCATACAAACCACACCTCTCAGTAAAGCTGTGATGGATGTCATTTTAGAAGCCAGAAGGCCTAGTACTAGAAAATCCTATGCTGGGAAATGGAAGAGATTTTGCGCTTGGAACCAAGCTCATGGAAATAATACAGCTGTCCCAAATATTTCTCAGATTTTGCAATACTTAACTGAGATGCTGGACAAAGGCCCATCTTTTTCATCAATTAAAATCCATGCCTCTGCCATTTCGGCTCATTACAATACAGAGCCACCACTCTTTTCTCATCCTTTTATTAAGGCAGTACCTCAGAGGAGCCAAAAAGAGCCAGCTGCTACTGCGGATAGAAAGTTCTTATCTTGGAAAACAGCTCTGCTCCTAGCAATAACTTCTGCAAGACGTGTTTCAGAACTACCTGCTCTCATGGCTGTGGAACCCTTTATCATTTTTTATCCAGACAGGGTCTCTGAGAACAAACCCTACATTTATGCCTAAGGTGGTATCCAATGTAGCCCTTAACCAGACAATTCATTTGCCAACTGTTTTTATCCAAATCCACAGAACAAGGGGGAGAAAATTCTGCATTCTTTGGATGTACACAGACAACTTGGATTCTACTTGGACAAAACTAAAGTTTTCAGAAAGGCAGAACAATTAGTAGTGGCATATGCCACAGCATCTCAGGGAAAGGCTATCTCCAAGCAGACTATTTGAAAGTGGATAGGTCACTGCATTCGTTTCTGCTACTCACAGCATGGCAAACCAGTGCCTAAGGGCCTTAGGCCACATTCAACCAGAGCTGCAGCCACTTCTGCAGCCTTTCTCAGGGGAGTACCAACCAAAGACATTTTAGAGGCTGCTACTTGGAGTTCAGTGCATACCTTTACAAAACATTACAATCTGCCTCTTTACTCTAAATCCAGGGCAGGCTTTGCCACTGCAGTTCTGCAGGGCCTCACAGCCACTCCTAATGCTGTTTAGCTCCAGCCCCCCCAACCATAACTTTGGGATTCAACCCAAATGTAATGACTGCAACAGTGAAACATGAAGAACATAGTACAGTTGTGTACACTTACCATAAATGTAGATGTTCGAGTGTATTCACTGTTGCAGTCCAGGTTACCCACCCGCCATCCCCCTTTTCTTCTGATGGAGTCTATCTTTCCTTCTCTGATTTTATACAACCTATGTGGTGTATTTGCTTGTCGATGAAGGTAAAGTTTATATTGGTGCATGTAATATATATATGACATCTGGGGCAAGAAAAACTAAAGAAAATGGCGTCGGCTGCATTTTTTATATCCCTGACGACCTGACGTCAGGGAAGAGGCGACAGCAACCGATGCAGAACCCAAGACTTTGGAATTCAGGCCGACTGAGGGCAACCTGCCAGCAGGATAACCCAAATGTAATGACTGCAACAGTGAATACACTCGAACATCTACATTTATGGTAAGTGTACACAACTATACTTTGCTCCCTATGCTGGGCAAAGACGCCTGGTTGGCAACACTAGATTTAAAGGGAGCATACCTGCACATCCCAATCAGGGAATCTTTCAGAAGATACCTATGCTTCAAAGCAGGCTATATGCATAATCAGTTCTCTGCACTACTCCTTGGCTTATCTACAGCACCCAGGGTATTCACAAAGTGCCTAGCTCCAGTCATTGCATTTTGCAGACAAAGAAATATTCAAATATACCCATACTTGGACGATTGTCTAATTCAGGCAGAAAGCCAGGACATACTTTTGAATCATCTGGCCTTTGTACAAATGGTACTATCTTGTCTGGGGGTACACCATAAACAAAAAGAAGTCACACCTGGTACCCTGTCAGCAAATTATATTCCTGGGAGCAAGCTTGAATACAACTTCCCAGATGGCTTTCCTCACGCCGGAGAAACAAATTAATTTGACAACCTACTTCAAACAAGTGGTCACAAAAACCCTGCTGTCTGAAAGCAAATACTTACAAGCCTTGGGGTTCATGGCCTCCTGCATTCTTCTAATTCCATATGCAAGTCTGCATATGAGGAAACTATAGTGGTAGCTAAAAACCTATGGTGTCAACATTCTCAGGATCTAGAAGCAATGATTCCTATCATATCTTGCCTACGCCTAGAGTTCCTTTGGTGGGCAGAGGCCTGCCACCAAAACAAGGGACTACCATTCACACTACCCCTGCCTCCCAAACCCTAACAGACGTGTCAGACTATGCATGGGGGGCTTCCTGACAGGGAAGTGCATTCCGGGCCAATGGAACCAAAGTCCAATGCACCTGCATATCAATCAAAAAAAAAATGTTAGCTGTACAGAATGCTCTGACCGCCTTCAAGGACCACATTTTTTCCAGGACAATTAATGGTATAGACTGGCAAACACCACTGTTATGTGGTACATAAACAAGCAGGAGGGGGTACACATTCTTAACCCCTCTGCAGACTAGCCACACAGCCCTGAGCTACCAAGTGCATCTACAAGCTCAATTCCTGCCAGGAAAACAAAATACACTGGCAGACGAACTAAGCAGAAACCTCATGGACCCACACGAGTGGAAACTGGAACCAAGGATTTTCATCATGTTGACAAGCAAATGGGGGAGCCCAGATATAGACCCGTTTGCCTCCCCCCAGAATTATCAGTTGGACATATTTTCCACAAAGACTCCCCACAAGCTTGTAAACTGGATGCTCTGTTTTTCAGCTGGAAAAACCTATCAGTTTATGCCTTTTCTCCTTTTGCCTCTGTTCTCCAAAGCACTACTAAAGATCAAACAAGACCAAACCAAGGCTGATTTTGATTGCATCAGACTGGCCACACCAGCACTGGTACCCCCTCTTGCGCATTGTCACTTTTGGCCCCATAGCACCGTCCTCAGACTCCTACCCTATTGTCTCAGCAGGAGTACCAGATTCTGCACCCTCAGCTTCAAACACTGAACCCAGCAGCCTGGCTAATTACCTAATCTCTCCTTTAACATCCCTCAGTAAACCAGTGATGGATATCATTTGAGGTAAGGAGGCCTAGTACTAGAAAATCTTATGCTGAAAAATGGAAAAGATTCTGTGCCTGGAACCAATCTCAAGGGATGAGCACAGCAGTGCCCAATTTACATCAGATTTTACAATACTTAACTGTGATGCTTCACAAGGGCCTGTCTTGCTCCTCCATCAAAATTCACGGCTCAGCCATTTCAGCTCATTATAATACAGAACCTCCCCTCTTCTCTCATCCACTGCTCAAGTATTTCCTCAGAGGGACCAACAATTTATGACCACCCAGGAGAGCTCCAACTCCAGCCTGGGACCTTAACTTTGTATTGGAGAAACTCACCCCTTCCTCCTTTCGAGCCAGCTGCTACTGCAGACTTAAAATTCCTTTCTCGGAAAACAGCTTTCCTTTTAGGAATCACTTTAGCAAAAGGGTATCTGAATTACAGGCCCTAATGGCAATGGAACCTTTCATCATCTTTCATGCAGACAGGATGTCCCTCAGGACCAATCCCTCCTTCATACCCAAGGTGGTATCCAGTGTGGCCCTTAATCAGTCCATTCATTTGCCAACCTTCTTTCCTAAACCACAGAACAAAGGGGAATGGATACTGCACTCCTTAGATGTGCACAGACAACTTAGATTCTACTTGGACAGGACTAAACCTCAAAGGAAATCTGAACAACTGCTGGTGGCATTTGCTGCAGGGGCAGAGGGGAAAGTATTTCGAAGCAGACCATTTCCAAATGGATAGGCCATTGCATTCATTTCTGCTACAAGTACCATGGAAAACCTATCCCACAGGGGATCAGACCCCACTCAACCAGGGCTGCATCTACCTCTACAGCCTTTCTCAGAGGCGTCCCTACCATGGACATCCTAGAAGCTGCTACTGGGAGTTCTGTACATACTTTCACCAAGCATTACCATCTGCCAGTTTTCTCTAAATCTATTGCTGGCTTTGCCACTGCAGTCTTGCAGGGCCTTATAGCTGGAGTTCCTCCTCCCGTCCTTAGCTTTGGGAATCTACCCAAATGTGATGACTGCAACAGTGAAACACAAAGAACATAGTACAGTTGTGTACACTTACCATAAATGTAGATGTTAGAGTGTATTCACTGTTGCAGTCCTGGTTACTCTCCCTCCAGCCCACTTACTTCTTTTGGCTGTATCTCTACTCTCCTACTCTCCTTTACTATGCTCAAAAGCTTTTTGGTGTATTTGCTTTTTTGTTGGAGGTATAACCTTGTATATTTATAGATTTAATTGCTTCTCTTTAGGGGGGGGCACCTGACATCTGGGTCAAGAAAAACTGATGTAATGGCGTCGGGTGCATGTTTTATACCCCTGACGACACGGAAGAAGGGACAGCAACCGACACAGGACCCAAGACTTTGTTATTCAGGCCGACTGAGGGCTACTGCAAGCAGGTAACCCAAATGTGATGACTGCAACAGTGAATACACTCGAATATCTACATTTATGGTAAGTGTACACAGCTGTACTTTTCTCTGCACTTCCTTTTGGCTTATCTACCTGCGCCCAGGGTATTCACATAGTGCCTGACACCAGCCATTGCATATTGCAGGCAGAGAAATATTCAGATTTACCCATACTTGGACGATTGGCTGAGGCGGACAGTCAGGAATTGCTATTTCAGCACCTGACATTTGTAAAGCGACTCCTAACCTCTCAGGGGTATACCATCAACGAAAATAAATCACATCTGGTACCCAGCCAAAAGATTTTATTCCTGGGAGCAAGCTTGAACACAACTTCCCTGATGGTATTCCTCACTCCAGAAAAGCAGGTTTATTTGACAAATTACTTCAAACTACTGGCCACCCAAACCCAGCTATCTGCAAGAAAAATACTGCCAACCCTAGGGTTCATGGCCTCATGCATTCTATTAATTCCATATGCAAGACTGCATACGAGGAAACTTCAGTGGTACTTAGTCTCTGGTGTCAATATTCTCAGGACCTGGAAACCGTGATTCCTATCATTCCTTGCCTAAGGGCAGAGTTCCTTTGGAGGGCAGAGGCTTGCAACCATAACAAGTGATTTCCTTTCACTTTACCCCCTGCCACCCAAACCCTGACAACAAACTCATCAGACTATGCATGGGGGGCTCACATGGCAGGCAAATGCATTCAAGGCAAATGGAGGCTAGGACAAATGTACCTTCATATCAATCAAAAAGAAATGTTAGCTGTACAGAAAGCACTGACAGCCTTCAAATACCTTATCCTGCCAGAACAACTCTTGATAAAGACAGACAACACCACAGTTATGTGGTATGTAAACAAGCAGGGGTGGACTCATTCCTACCCACTCTACAGGGTAGCCACGGCTCTGTAGAACACAGCTTTGAGCTATCAAGTGCACCTGCAAGCTCAATTCCTGTCAGGCAAACAAAATTCACTGGCAGACGACTTAAGAAGAAATCTAATGGAACCACACGAGTTCAAACTTCTAATACACAGGTGGGGGACACCAGAAGTGGACATCTTTGGTTTACCCCAAAACAATCAACTGAGCAAATTTTGTACCAGAATTCCCCACAGCCAAGCATGGAAAGTGGATGCCCTATCCTTTACATGGGGAAAACCTCTCAATCTATGCCTTTCCCTTTCTGCCACTCCTTTCAAAAGTACTACTCAAGATCAAAACAGGACAGGCCAAGGACAATCCTTATTGCACCAGACTGGCCATGCCAGCACTGGTACCCACTCCTACGCAGTCTGACAGCAGTGCCACCCTGGCACCTAAATCAGACCCCCTCTCTACTGTCCTAGCAGGAGGGACAGATTTTTGCATTCTCAGCTGCCAACCCTCAACCTGTCAGCCTGGCTTATTCCCCGAGTACATCACCAGCAACCCTCAGCAAACAGGTGCTGGATGTTATCTTTGAGGCCAGGAGGCCTAGTACTTGGAAATCCTATTCAGAAAAGTGGAAAAGATACTGTTCTTGGAGCCAGTCTCAAGGAAGAGACACAGCCATGCCCACCTTACCTCAAATCCTAGATTATCTAGCAGAGCTGCTCCACAAAGGCCTATCCTTCTCATTAGTTAAGGTTCATGCCTCTGCCATAGCAGCTCATTACAATACCGAGGCACCCCTTTTCTCTCACTCTTTGATCAAACAGTTCCTGAGAGGAGCTAACAGTTTAAGACCCCCCCAAGGAGAGCTCCCACTCCTGCCTGGGACCTTAACTTTGTACTAGAGAAGCTCACCCTCCCCACTTTTGAGCCTGCTGCTACAGCAGAGTTAAAATTCCTCTCTTGGAAAACAGATTTACTTCTCAACATCACTTCAGCAAATAGGAGTGTCTGAGTTACAGGCCCTTATGGCTGTGGAACCCTTCATTATCTTCCATGCGGACAGGGTTGCCCTCGGGACTAACCCATCATTTATGCCCAAGGTGGTATCCAGTGTGGCTTTAAACCAATCCATCCATTTACCAACCTTTTTTCCCTAATCCTCAGAATAAAGGGGAAATGATCCTGCACTCCTTGGACGTGCACAGACAGCTCAGGTTCTACCTTGATGGGACTAAACCTTTCAGAAAATCTGAACCGCTGCTAGTCAGCTTTGCTACAAGGGCAGAGGGCATGGCCATTTCAAAGCAAACCATTTCTAAATGGATAGCACACTGCATCCATTTTTGCTACAAACACCATGGAAAACCTGTCCCACAAGGGATCAGGCCTCATTCCACTAGGGCTACCTCAACCTCTACAGCATTTCTCAGGGAAGTCCCTACCAGGGACATCCTGGAAGCTGCAACCTGGAGTCCTGTACACACCTTCACCAAGCATTACCACTTGCCTGTTTCTTCTAAATCCAGACCTGGATTTGCCACAGCAGTCTTACAAGGCCTGCTAGCCAGCCCTAATACTACTTGACTGCCTCCACCCTTCCTCAGCTTTGGGAATCAACCCAAGTGTGATGACTGCAACAGTGAAACACGAGCATAGTACAGTTGTGTACACTTACCATAAATGTAGATGTTAAAGTGTATTCACTGTTGCAGTCCTGGTTACCCTCCCTCCAGCCCCTTGTCTTTTCTATACTTTCTACCTATCCTCTCTTTGGCCATATCTTATGGCAGTGGTATTTACTTTCTACTCGAGGTGTTCCACACTGTGATTGCTTCCTATTTTGGGGGCTCCTGACATCTGGGGCAAGAAAAACTGATGTAATGGCTTTGGCTGCATGTTTTATACCCGTGACAATCTGACGTCATGGAAGAGGCGACAGCATCCGATGCAGAAATCCCAGGATTCTGGTATTCGGGCCGACTGAGGGCTACCTTCAGGCAGATAACCAAGTGTGATAACTACAACAGTGAATGCACTCTTAACATCTACATTTATGGTAAGTGTACACAACTGTACTTTCCTCTGCTCCCTTGTCTCAAACTGGAATTTCACTGGTGGATTCAGCAGCTCTCTCTGTCCAGGTGTTTCTTTCCACCCTTTTCAGCCATCTTAGGAACTCTTCACAGACTGAGAGCTTGGGTGGGGAGCTGCTTCAGGCACCCGGAAGGTGCAAGGACTTTGGTCATTTCAGCAGAGGACGGATCACATCAGCATCAAAGAAATACGGGCTGTTATTCTGGCCCTTCAAGCTTTCCATGCGCACTGGATCCCAGGGCCCTTGTAGGTTTACATGGACACCGCCAGTCATGTGGTACATCAACAAACAGGGGTGCACAAGGTCTTGCATTCTTTGCAGGCTGGCCCTTAAAGCAAGGGAAATACCCATCAATCTGCAGGTCACCCTACAGGTAGTTTGTATATCTTCAGAGTGCTGTATTGTGCAGAATTTCTCAGAAGGTACAGGACACAGCCTCACAAAATGGATGGTTAACAGAGATGTGGACATAGTTCATCTGTGTGGTATTCCTCAAGTAGATCTTTTTGCCTCATGTCTGAGCAGGCAACTCCCTCCATTCTGTTCCAGAAACCAAATTCCTGTGGCTTGGAATGTGGACTCCTATGTCTTTTTCTTGGAAGGGAATGTTCCTGTATGCCTTTCCTCCCCTTCCAAGGGTCCTTTTCAAAATCGAAAAGGACTCTCAAGAAATCTTGTTGAGGATTCCCTTGTGGCCCATACAGCACATGGTTCTTATTCCATCTGGCCAGTGGCAAACATCACAAGATGTTCATAGTGTTACACTGCTGCAGTCATTACACATGGGTTATCCTGCCGTCAGGCGGTCCCGCAGTCGGCCTGAGTTCCAAAGTCTTGGTCCAGCGTCGGTTGCTGTCGCTTCTTCCCTGACGTCAGTGCGCCAGGGGTATATAAGATGCATCCGATGCCATTTTCTTCAGTTTTTCTTGCCCCAGATATCAGGTGCCCCCAAGTAGGTAGGCAATACATATTGCTAATCAAAAATATACAATAAAAACGATACCTACAGTTACCAGCAAATACACCCCAAAGGTTGTATAGGATAGAAAGGCATAGATAAGTCCAGCTAGTTCAGAGGGGATGGAGGGAGGGTAACCTGGACTGCAGCAGTGTGAACACTCTAACATCTACATTTATGGTAGGTACAAAACTGTATTATGTTCATCGTGTTACACTGCTGTAGTCATTACACTTGGGTAGAATCCCAAAGCTGAGGTTGGGTGGCTGGTCTATAAAGAGTTAGGATTGGCTATGAGGCCCTTACTTTGATCAGGGGTTCCCATCCCCCTCCTGATAAGAGGCCTAGGCAAGAGATGGAATATGCATCTTCAGATCAGGGTTCCATTTCCTCTGATTCCTCTTCTGACCAGGAATATTCTCTTCCTCCCTATGAGGATTCTGATGCTGAAGAATCTATTCCTTCAGCCTCTTCTCCTGAGGATTATTCTTTTGGGGAAACCCTGCATACTGTGAGGGAGCATTTCCACTGGGAGAGCCAAGATTACTCAGAGTCCAAGAAGAGGCTCAGAGACTTCCTTTATTACCTCAGCACAGGCCCCTTGCTATTCCTCCTGTTTTAGACATTGTAGATGATGTATTTTCAGAGTCCGGACGGTCTCCTGACTCTTTGCCACCAGCTCTTGTTAAGCCAGACAGATATTACAGGGTTCCTGATTCACATAAACTTCTTTATAAAAACCCTGCTGCAGATCCAGAAACTATCTCTCAGGGTCCCAAAGGGGTCAAGGCGTCCACTGCAAAAAACCCAATACCCTCTGATAGGGATTCAAGGGCCCTGGACAGATGGGGGAAAAAGATTTATACTTCTGCTACCTTGGCTGTAAGAGCTTTAAATTGTCAATTTCATATGCTTAAATATCAGCAATATCTAATGTCACTGCTTAAACAAAAAATGTTGACAAATTCAGAATGCGCAGAAAACAAAGAAATGCACGATTTATTGCATGCAGCTGAACAAGTAGGAAAGCATACTTTGCAATGTGGTTTTGATTCTCTAGAGGCATCTTGCAGGGCTGCTGTTACAGGTTTGTCATTAGGAGACATGCTTGGTTAAAAGAGCAGAATCTGCCCGATCATGTTAAAGCAAAATTATTAGATGCTCCATTACAACATGATACCTTGTTTGGTGTTAAAGCAGAAGAGGTTTTGAAGAAAATGGAGGACAAAGCTAAATCCATGCAAACAGTTAAGGATTTCTTACAGGTGCAGCCTCCCAGATTTAGCAGGAACTGGCCTGCAAAGAATTGGTCCTTTCCAGTGTCAGGCCACAAAGAGGCAGATACAGATGCCCCAGAGGCAGATCACAGCCCCAAGGCTCATACAGGCCTAAACAATGGGGTGCTTCAACCTCCAAAAGCAGAGAAGAAAAATCACAGCCATACAGGAAACAGTCTCAATGACTTTCCCCTGCTAGCACCAAGCACTTATCTTCTGGCAACTTCTTTGGGGGGAAAACTAGCACTTTTTGCTCAAAATTGGGACATGATCACTCAGGACAAATGGGTTTTAAATATCGTATCTCGGGGCTACAGGTTCCATTTTCACACCCTGCCAAGGCCAAATGGTATGCCAGACCTGCCACGCAATCAATGGGCAGAGGCACAAAAACAAGTTTCATCCCTCATGGACATGATGGCCATTCAGCAAGTACCACAGCAAGAGCAGGGACAAGGATTTTACTCAAGGCTATTCTTGGTGACCAGAAAGGACAACCTGGAGACTAATACTGGACCTGTCTATCCTGAGCACATTCCTGGACATTCCAAAATTCAAACTGTTAACTCTGCAGCAGCTTCTGCCCATGCTGGGCAAGAAGGCTTGGCTTGTGACTTTAGACCTAAAAGAGGCATACCTGCATGTCCCAGTCAGACAATCATGCAGAAGATACCTCAGATTTATATCTGGCTCAATGCATTACCAATTCTCTGCACTGCCCTTTGGCTTATCTACTGCGCCCAGGGTCTTCACAAAGTGCCTGACACCAGTAATTGCTTTTTGCAGGCAAAGAGGAATTCAGATATATCCTTACTTGGACGATTGCCTTATTCAAGCAGAGAACAAACACTCTACTACAGCATCTGGCATTTGTAAAAACATTACTAGCAGGCCTAGGGTACGCAGTAAACGAAAAGAAATCAAAACTCGTACCTTCTCAAGAGATAATATTCCTGGGTGCAGGCTTAAATACAACTGCCCAGATGGCTTATCTCACGCCAGACAAATGCAGACAACTGACTACTTATTTCAAAATGTTGGCAACAAAGACCCAGTTATCTGCGAGAAAAATTCTGCAGGCTTTGGGCTTCATGGCATCCTGCATTCTGTTAATTCCATATGCAAGACTGCATATGGGGAAACTTCAATGGTATCTAAAAAGTGTTTGGACTCAACATTGCCACAGCCTGGAAACAATAATTACCCTCATTCCCTGCCTGCAACAGGAGTTTCGATGGTGGGCAAAAGCCTGTCACCACAACATGGGGCAGCCATTTACCTTACCCACAGCCAGGCAGACATTGACAACAGATTCATCAGATTATGCCTGGGGGGCCCATATGGCAGGAAGATGTATTCAGGGCACATGGTCCGCAAGTCAAATGCATCTACATATCAATCAAAAAGAGATACTAGTAGTTCAGAATGCCCTGACAGCCTTCAAGGATCTACTTCATCCAGGACAACTACTGATAAAGACGAACAATACCACAGTCATGTGGTACATAAACAAGCAAGGGGGCACACATTCCTACCCCCTATGCAAGGGGGCACACATTCCTACCCCCTATGCAGACTAGACATGAACTTGTGGGACACAGCATTGACTTACCAAGTAAATCTGCAAGCACAATTCCTGCCAGGAAGGATAAGTACTCTGGCAGACTAGCGCTAAGCAGAAACTTAATGGATCCCCATGAGTGGAAATTGGATCCACAAGTCTTCAGCATAACAAGGAACTGGGGATGTCCGGACATAGACCTATTTGCCTCTCCTCACAATTGCCAACTACAAAGATTCTGGACAAGGAATTATCACAAGCAAGCCTGGAAAGTGGATGCTCCATCTTTCAGCTGGAAAAACCTAACCGTATATGCCTTTCCTCCTCTGCCTCTCCTCCCCAAGGTACTCCTCGAGGTCAGACAAGAGAAGCCAAAAAATATTCTGATTGCCCCAGACTTGGCCCTACCAGCTCTGGTACCCAATCCTAAAGAGCTTGTCCCAATGCCCAGCTTGGACACTACCTCAAATTCCTCACTTATTGACACAACAAGACAGTCCGATACTGCACAGCCAACTCAGGACCCTAAACCTGGCAGCATGGCAGATAATGTAGCCATTCAAGACACACCTCTTTCTAAAGCAGTTATGGATGTTATTTTGGAGGCCAGGAGGCCTAGCACCAGAAAATCTTATGCAGAAAAATGGAAGAGATTCTGTGCTTGGAACCAGGCACAAGGTATTGACACTATTGTTCCGAATATTCCTCAGATTTTGCAATACTTAACCGAGATGCTGGATAAAGGCCTTTCCTTTTCATCCATTAAAATTCATGCCTATGCCATTTCAGCTCATTACAATACAGAACCACCTATTTTTTCTCATCCATTACTAAGGCAGTACCTCAGAGGGGCCAAAAACACAAGACCCCCAAGGAGAGCACCAGTACCTGCATGGTACCTCAACTATGTCTTGGAAAAACTTTGCCTCCCTTTGAGCCAGCCTCTGCAGCTGATATAAAATTCTTATCCTGGAAAGCAGCTCTGCTCCTAGCAATAACCTCCGCTAGACGAGTCTCAAAGTTACAGGCACTCATGGCTGTGGAACCTTTTATCATTTTCCATCCTGACAGGGTTTCTCTGAGGATAAACCGTACATTTATGCCTAAGGTAGTGACCAGTGTGGCCCCTAACCAAACAATTCACTTGCCTACGTTTTACCCAAACCCACAGAATAAGGGTGAGAGACTTCTGCATTCTTTGGACATTCACAGACCGCTACGCTTCTACTTGGACAGAACCAACGCTTTCAGAAAGACTGAACAACTTCTAGTAGCATATGCTGCAGGATCAGGAGGAAAGCCCATCTCAAAGCAGACGATTTCAATGTGGATAGGCCACTGCATTTGTTTCTGCTATTCACAGCATGGCAAATCAGTGCCTAAGGGCATTAGGCCGCATTCCACCAGAGCAGCAGCCACTTCAGCAGCCTTCCTCAGAGGAGTACCAACCAAAGACATCTTAAAGGCTGCAACTTAGAGTTCAGTGCATGCTTTTACAAAGCACCATCACTTACCTCTCTATTCTAAATCCAGGGCAGGCTTTGCCACTGCAGTTCTGCAGGGTCTGATAGCCTCTCCTAATCCTATTTAGCACCAGCCTCCCAACCATAACTTTGGGATTCAACCCAATTGTAATGACTGCAACAGTGAAACACGATGAACATAGTACAGTTGTGTACCTAACATAAATGTGGATGTTCGAGTGTATTCACTGTTGCAGTCCAGGTTACCCTCCCTGCATCCCCCTTTTCCTTGCTGGGACTTATCTGTACTTCTCTATTCTATACAACCTATGTGGTGTATTTGCTTGTAGATGAAGGAAAAGTTGTTTTTTTGGTTATACATGCTTTTTGGCATTAGTGAGCCTACCATTTTAGGGGCACCTGACATCTGGGGCAAGAAAAACTGAAGAAAATGGCGTCTGCTGCATCTTTTATACCCCTGGGGCACTGACGTCAGGGAGGAGGCAACAGCAACTAACGCCGGACCTAGACTTTGGAACTCAGGCCGACTGCGGGTAGCCTGCCAGCAGGATAACCCAATTGCAATGACTGCAACAGTGAATACACTCGAACATCTACATTTATGGTAGGTACACAACTGTACTTTCTTTTGAGCCTGCTGCTGCTACTTTGCAACATTGCACCTAGAAGACTGTTCTCTTATTGTTTTCAACTCTGGCAGAAGGGTATCTGAACTACAGGCCTTGATGGCAGTCCCTTCTTTTTTTATGCCCAAGGTGGTTAATAATGCTGTTCCTTAATCTGTTCAGCGTCCTCCTTTTTTTTCCTTCTCTGCAGTCTGCCAGTGAGAAGGTTCTTCTGATTTACAAAAAGCTTCTGTTTTGTCTAAATAACATTGGAGCGATCTATGCAAATCCAAAGTACAATCGGCTTTTTGTTTCTTTTCATACCAGGACATTGGCTTTGGCTGTTTGTAAGTAAACCATCTCCTTCTGGATTTCCAGAGCCATTTCTTTTTATTATTTTTTTCATGGTAAGCCATTGTGTACCTCTGTGAGGGCTCATTGTACTGGAGCATTGGCTTCCTCTGGGACTTTCTTCAAAAGTTTGGACATCCAACTCCATTTTTGAAGCTGCTACTTGGTCTTCAGTTCACGCATTCAGACTGATTCAGTAAACCATTACAAACTGGATGTCATTTCCAGGGTCAGGGCAGGTTTTGCCAAAGCTATCCTGCATGGTTTTGTGGAGGGCTAATCTTTGCCTTCCTCCTCCCTGCCTTCACTGTAGCTTTTGTATTGTTCTAGCGGTCATGAATACCACAGCAGTTATATGGAAGGATATAGTACAGTTGTGTAAAATCTTACCAAGACAGTAGCTGCCCTCCTTTTTATTGTTGTTTTTACTCCCTCCCTAGTGCCCCCTTTCCTTTTCTTTTTGCATGAGTGGCATTTTGTACTGCCCAAGAGCTTCTTCTCCTCTTTCTTATTTCCATTTTCTGGATGTACATATCCTCCTGTCCTCTGGGGGTCCTAGTTCTCTTAGGGCACTTCCGTTCTGGCTTGGGAGCGTAAGTATGTTGCCTTTGTATCATATGCTTGTGTGAGGAGCATATGTCTGATGTACAACACTCCCTAGGTAGGAAAGGCTTTGGTGTACTGGCTGGATGTACGGCTATCACTGGCAGGAGATCCCAGAGATGATGAATACTGCAACAGTGAAAAGGAAGGAAAACTACTGTTAAGGAAAGATTTTGAACAACTGTTCTTTCTGTCTTGTCCAACTTTCTTTGGTTCCAGGGTGCAGAAGCATGGGCTACTGTAACAGTGAGGACACTTCTTGGTGTGTGGGTCACATTCAAGGATGTCACAAGGGTTCTGATGAAATCTGAGCTACTCAGATGAAAGCGCTTAACCAAGAGATCACTTTATAGTTGGATTTTACTTGTGGAAATAAACCTGTGTTTTTACCAGCAAAAGTTGTTTGCCTACTGAATTTGAGTCTTGCTCGAGCCGAGGACTGGTTGCTGCTATTTCCAGTGTTCGTGGTTGGACTTTTGGGTATTTACTTTTGTTACAATGGTTCAAAGTGCCAGACTGCAAAGGGAGACTTCCAACGTTACTCCAATAGAACACTCGGCAGACTCCTTGGTGACATAGATTCTCTGCTTAGTGAAGGAACTGAGTTACTGAATAGATGCATCCCAGAAAATATGGGAAATGCATCTCCATTGTCTAGGTTCTGTTACTGGATGTGCCAAGACATAGGTTGGGACAGTCACCCAAGTTCGTGGACAGGATAAGGCCTTTGTTCTCTCTGTACTAAAGATGCACACCATTAATTTTTATTTTTTTAATTTTTTTTATTTTTGAGAAATGTTGGCACTAAATTTTGCCATAAGAGCTTTTGGGAATGGTCTGTGGCAGGGTCACCACTGTCATGTGCTACATGAGGACTGTTGATGCACTCTTACAGTTTGTTCAGATTGGCAGTGAAGTTAATAAGTAAGCCCTGCCTTGAGTTGTCAGCTGTAGACCTTCTAGGAATTGATTATGGATTGGTGGACCTGCTGAGTTGCTTGTTGCCACTGGACAACAAGTGGCAGCTCTGTCAGGAGATGCTTTTGTGGCCGGTTATGGAATGGTTGCACTGGGTATGGATCCATTTGCTCCCTTTCACAAACATTTCAGATTTCTGAGAGGCATCATGGTCTGCCATTGGTCTCTGCAGAGGCCTTCTGTATACCTTTTGTAGAATTTCCTTCCTTTGTAGAGTGTTGGTAAAAAAAACAAGAAAAAGGTCCTGCTTGGTTGTGGTGATGTTTTTTTTTTTTTTTCTTTCCTTTATTTCCATCTCTTTTTCTTCCTGTACCTGACGAATAACATCTTTCTCATTTACTTGATCAGCTCGTGCATTCCTAGTAAGAGTCTTCATAGAAGGCCGCTGTCCATGCACCCATCACTGTTACTGCATAGCTCAACCCCATTACTCCCCTTGCTCTCTGACATGTACTCCAGCCCAGTGATGTGCAGATGTTCTTCGTGTTTCACTGTTGCAGTCATTGCATTTGGGTAATCTGCTGGCAGGTTGCCCTCAGTCGGCCTGAATTCCAAAGTCTTGGGTCCTGCATCGGTTGCTGTCTCCTCTTCCATGATGTCAGGTCGTCGTGGGTATAAAACATGCAGCCAACGCCATTTTCTTCAGTCTTTCTTGGCGCGTGGTGCCCGAAGCAGAAGCATTTCGCAAGTGCCGGTCGGCTGACTACTGAAATATTCGAGTTTGAGTTTCAGAACCGAAGTCTTCACTAAATCCAAGTACCCCGTTGGGAAACATTTTTCTTGCTTTTTACCGATGTCAGAAAAAGTTAATAATTGTATTACTTCTGGGAAGCAAATACTCATAAGGATTTCCATTTATACTGTATTCCTTGCCTAGGCCCTGATCACAACATGCCTGGCTGTCGGTTTTGTGCTTGGTTTAACCAACGCACTATTAAGCGTCGGTATATTTTTGCATCAAAGTATTTTGGAAACATTTAACTACCCAGAAATGTCGTTGGATAGCAATCAGACTACCGGAGTACATAAAAAAACGCAAAGAAAAGGACAGAGAAAGGCAGTCGAGATCCAAAACCGATGACAAAGCTTCTCCTAAGCCAGTCGCCGGTTCGCCGGTACTCAGTGTGGCACTTTCGCAGCCCCTGATACCTGCTGCCTTCGAGTCGCAGGCCTCTACCGACACCCATGTGGAGTCCGGCATGCCGCAAGATACTCTAAAAGTATTGGACCGACGGATGTATCTCCCTCGGATGGGTCCGGAGCCGCTGAGCAGGCACCGGCTTCTGAGGGTGTATTCAGACCTCAACATTTGTATATCAAGTCGACGACAGCTGCAAAACCAAAGACAAAAGCAACTTCTAAAACTAAAAAACCGACCCATGAGCCACGTGCACAGGCCTCTATGCCTAAAAAACAGATGATCAAAATGGCTGAAGACCTTATTACCTTGATCAGGGGTACCCATCCCCCTCCTGATAAGAGGCCTAGGCAAGACACTGATTATGAATCTTCAGATCAGGTTTCTATTTCTTCTGATTCCTCTTCTGATCAGGAATTATCTATACCTCCCTATGAGGATTCTAATGCTGAGGAGTCTATTCCATCTGCATCTCCTCTGGAGGATTATTCATTTGGAGAAACCTTGCATACTTTGAGGGAGCATTTTCACTGGGTGAGTCGACTTCTCAGAATCAAAAACGAGGCTCGGGGATTTCCTTCTCCCTCAGCACATGCCTTTAGCCATTCCCCCTGTTTTAGACATTGTGGATGGTTTTGTCCCCAGACTCCTTACCTCCAGCTCCCAGTAAGCCTGACAGATATTACAGGGTCCCTGACTTGCATACATTTTTATTTAGAAACCCTGCTGCTGATCCTGAAACTATTTCACAGGGTCCAAAGGGGGTTGAGGCCTCAACAGCAAAAAATCCTACCCCCTCTGACAGAGATTCAAGGGCACTGGACAGATGGGGAAGAAAAGGTTTATACATCTGCAACCTTGGCAATCAGGGCCTTAAACTGTCAATTTCATATGCTTAAGTACCAACAACATGTTATGGATTGCTGAAAAAGAAAATGATGTTGATTTCAGAATGTGCAGAAAATAAAGAATTGCAGGAATTATTGCATGCAGCTGAACAAGTTGGAAAGCATACTTTGCAATGTGGTTTTGATTCCTTAGAGGCCTCCTGCAGGGCCGCAGTTACTGTATCTGTGATTAGGAGGCATGCCTGGTTAAAGGAACAAAATTTACCGGATCATGTTAAAGCTAAATTGCTGGATGCTCCTTTACAGCATGATTCTCTGTTTGGTATTAAGGCAGAAGAGGTTTTAAAGAAAATGGAAGACCAGGCTAAGTCTATGCAAACTGTTAAAGACTTCTTACAAGTGCAGCCACCAAGGTTAAGTAGACAGTGGCCTACCAAAAATTGGTCCTTTCCTGTGTCGGAGCTCAACGGGGCAAATCCAGACGCCCTAAAGGTTCCAGATACCAGGCGCAAGATTCATACAGGTCAAAGCAATGGGGCGCTTCCACCTCCAAATCTGGAGGAGATAAAGTGCAAATCTACAGAAAGCAATCCCAATGACTTCCCTCTGCCTTCACCAAGCACATCTTTTGGCAGCACCCATAGGGGGAAAATTAGCACTTTTTGCTCAAAATTGGCAGTTAATAACCCAGGACAAGTGGGTGCTAAACATTGTATCACAGGGATACAGATTCCATTTCCACACTCTGCCAGTGGCAAATGGTTGGCCAGATGTGCCAAAAAAATCAATGGGCAGAGGCACAGAAACAGGTTATGTCCCTCATAGATATGGGGGCCATTCAGACAGTACCAGCACAGGAAAAAGGACAAGGTTTTTACTCGACTGTTCTTGGTACCCAGAAAGGACAAGGCCTGGCGGCCAGTACTGGATTTATCGATTTTGAACACATACCTGGACATTCCAAAATTCAAAATGCTGACTTTGCAACAGCTTCTGCCCATGCTGGGCAAGAAAGCTTGGCTGGTGACTTTAGACCTAAAAGAGGCATACCTGCATGTCCCAATAAGACAATTGTGCAGAAAATACCTCAGATTCAAGGCTGGCTTAATGCATTACCAATTCTCTGCACTGCCCTTTGGCTTATCTACTGCGCCCAGGGTCTTTACAAAGTGCCTGGCACCAGTAATTGCATTTTTCAGGCAAAGAAGTATACAAATATATCCTTACTTGGACGACTGTCTCATTCAATCAGAGAACAAGGACATTCTTCTTCGACACCTGGCATTTGTGAAAAGGCTTCTAACATGCCTAGGGTACACAATAAACGAAAATAAATCACAACTGGTACCCTCTCAAAAGATAACATTCCTGGGTGCAAGCTTGAATACAACTGCCCAGATGGCTTACCTCATGCCAGACAAGCAAAGGCAACTGACTACTTTATTCAAACTGATGGCAACAAAAACCCAGTTTTGCAGGATCTGGGCTTCATGGTATCCTGCATACTACTGATTCCATATGCAAGACTGCATATGAGGAAACTTCAATGGTACCTAAAAAGTTTATGGAGTCAACATTCTCACAGTCTGGAAACAAGGATTCCTCTCCTTCCCTGCCTGCAACAGGAGTTTCTGTGGTGGGCAAAGGCATGTCACCAAAACATGGGACGGCCATTCACTCTACTCCCTGCCAGCCAAACCATGACAACAGACTCATCCAATTATGCCTGGGGGGCCCACATGGCAGGAAGATGCATTCAGGGCATATCATCACCAAAACAAATGCATCTGCATATCAACCAGAAAGAGATGTTAGCTGGCATAAGATGCATTCAGGGCATATCATCACCAAAACAAATGCATCTGCATATCAACCAGAAAGAGATGTTAGCTGTTCAAAATGCCCTAACAGCCTTCAAGGACTTACTTCATCCAGGACAACTACTGAAAGACTGACAACACCACAGTCATATGGTATATAAATAAGCAAGGGGGCACACACACATACCCCCTCTGCAGATTAGCCATGACACTGTGGAACACAGCTTTGACCTGCCAAATACATCTTCAAGCTCAATTCCTGCCAGGAAAACAAAACACTCTGGCAGACAATCTAAGCAGAAATCTTATGGACCCTCACGAGTGGAAACTAAATCCACAAGTCTTCAGCATGATAACAGGGAAATGGGGGAGCCCAGACATAGATCTATTTGCCTCTCCTCAAAATTATCAATTGAAAAGATTCTGCCTGCACAAGGACTTGTCCCAGACAAGCATGGAAAGTGGACACCCTATCCTTCAGTTGGAAAATAACTATCAGTTTATGCCTTTCCTCCTCTGCCTCTTCTCCCCAAGGTCCTCCTAAAAGTCAGACAAGAGACACCAAAGATGATGCTTATTGCCCCGGACTGGCCCCGCCAATACTGGTACCCAATCCTAGGGAACTTGTCTCAATACCCAGCTTGGACCCTGCCTCAAAGACCACAACTACTGTCGCAGCAAAACAATCAGATCCTGCACAATCAACTACAGACTCTGAACCTGGCAGCATGGCTGATCATGTAGTCATACAAACAACACCTCTCAGTAAAGCTGTGTTGGATGTCATTTTGGAAACCAGAAGGCCTAGTACTAAAAAATCTTATGCTGACAAATGGAAGAGATTCTGTGCTTGGAATCGAGCACAAGGAACTGATGCAGCAGAACCAAACATTCCTCAGATATTGCAATACTTAACTGAGATGCTTGATAAAGGCCGGTCTTTCTCATCGATTAAAATCCATGCCTCTGCCATTTCGGCTCATTACAATACAGAGCCACCAATCTTTTCTCATCCTTTACTAAAGCAGTTTCTTAGAGGAGCCAAAAATTTAAGGCCTCCTAGAAGATCACCATTGCCTGCATGGGACCTCAATTGTGTGTT